>NW_018165280.1:672928-673230 GCF_001263595.1 Phalaenopsis equestris | reverse complement strand
CGAATACATAGAGAAAAGAAAAAGACTCAATCCTGCATGGAAACAAGTGTCAGCGGGAAAATCACATGCACATAACGTATCATGAATCATGCGTTAAAAGTGGGGGAACTAATAGCACATGCAAGCAAAATGGTCAGAAATCATTACTTGATCCCCCCATAGCGGTACCTGTGTGTGTATGAAAATAGGCATGGCTCCCTGCAGAAAAAACGCCCTAACACACTACCATACATATGCAACATGCAGTCACATCACAAGCATAATGCAAAAGAAAGATACTTGGCTAGGGCAACCAATCCAAC
>NW_018165280.1:671760-672246 GCF_001263595.1 Phalaenopsis equestris | reverse complement strand
GTGCAACGTGCAACGTGCAAGGGCATCGTGCAAGTGCAAGGTGCAAGGTGCAAGTGCAGATGCAAGTGTGATATATGACACACAATATGCAACAATGCAAGACACACATATGCAAACAATGAGGTGCAAATGACCACACATGATAGCGAGCCACGCTCGTACTAACGACCTCACCTAGGAAACCTAAGTTTAGACCCTTGGAAATGCGACATCGCCGCCTCTTGTTTTGGTGAGGAAATGTGGGGAGTTTCTCCCCAGATCTCCGAGGGGGAAACTCTCCACGGCCTTGCGAAATGTGTTAGTTACAAAGCTTTTCCCATTTCGCGAACTCCTCCAGACTTTGCAAAGCGAGAAAGCTACAAAGCTTCTCTCGCTTTACCAAGTCCGACCTCCCAACTTCTCCAAGTAAAGCTGGGGAACCCAAAACAAGGGGAGTGAGGGACTCCGACCCATCAGGACTTGTGCTAAGGCTCACAACAAAGGGGA
>NW_018165280.1:647409-671345 GCF_001263595.1 Phalaenopsis equestris | reverse complement strand
GAGGGTCCCATCCCCGTGACGGTTGCAGATGTATTCTCTTTATGCTGAAAGAGAGCCCACGTTTCCGACGAACCCCGACGGTGTTCTAGTCCGCGCGCCAATTGTCTCGTAGAACATGCATGGAATAATAAAAGAGGCAATGAGGGATAAAAAGTACCCAAAATAATTGATAAAATCATATGAAAGTACAAACGACACATGTACCTTCGAGGAGGCTTGCTCGGCAGTGCGCACCGGGAGCGAATGAAACACGAAGGAGAGCCCAAAATCTGAGGCTTATCCTCACCGTTTTACTCCGGCGAAAGAAAACACAACACCAGCAAGACAAAAGTCGGCGAGGTAAAGAAAATTCGGCGAGATTGGCTGGGTTGGCCGAGAAAAAGAAAGAAGAAGAAGAAAAAGAAGAAATGAAGAAAAAAAAAAAGAAAAAAAAATTAGGAGAAGAAGAAGAAGATAAAAAAAAAAAAAAAATAAAAAAAAAATTAGGAGAAGAAGAAAAGAAATTATGATAAGAAATAGAAGAGAAAGAAAAATCAGAAGAAGAAGAAGAAGGGAAAAAAAAGAGAAGAAAAAGAAATAGAAGAAAGAAAAAAAAATAAGAAAAAACATTAGAAGAAGAAGAAGAAATAGAAGAAGAAAAAGAAGAAGAAGAGGTATAAGAAGAAGAAGAAAAATTAGGAGACGACGGATGGCTGGCGGAGCAAGACCGGCGGCGAGCGGCGCCGGCGACGGAGGAGAGGGATCCGGGAGGTCTCGCGGTCCGGGGGGGGGGGGATTCTCCGGCGTGGAGATGGTCGGCGGCCTGCTTCGCCGGCGAGGAGAAGTCGGCGACGGCAAGCACGGGCGGTTTTCGCGAACGGGAGGGGTCGGCTGTGAGGAGATGCCGAGAGGAAGAGAATTTTTTTTTTTTTAACCGTCTCTTTATTTATTGGGAGAGAGAGAATAGAGGAGAGAGGAGAGAGGAGAGAGAGAGGAGAGTTACGGGGCTTTTTTAAAAAAGAAGGAAAATCTTTTTTTTAATATTAATAATAATAATAATAATAATATTATTATTATTATTATCTCTCTGCATCTTTTCGTCGAATACGTCATTGCAGTGAAATGAACCTCTCCCCTAGGTAAATTTGACGTCCCGGACGCAATCACACAGTCCGTTTCGTCATTCGGGGTCGTTCGGACCAGTTTTTCAGCAATTTGGGTAAAAACAATAATTTGCGCATTTTTTTACCCGTATTCGAAGCGTTAACGACATGGATGCCCTCCTTAGATAATATCGACGTCTCGGACACATGACATTAAAAAATGATCCAAACAAGCCTGCTGAAGGATGTTGCTTGAAAGTTAAACTGTTGCCGATTTTGTTTTTGTTGTTTTTTCGCTTTCCAGAGTAATGATTGGACATCCTTTAGTATCCAATATGGTTGCAACTATACCACATTGCTGATGTCGGGTTTCAAACCCTTGATATATCTGGCTATCGTATGTTCCTTTGGCTCCTTTACTTTGCATTTTAGTTGTAAATGGTCAAATTCGGCTGTGAAATCCTCAATTGAAAGACCTCTTTGCTACAAGTGAAGTTTCAAAAACATATCCTGACGATAGTGGGGTGGAAGGTACATTTCTGCATTACTTTCTTCATCTTCTTCCATTTAGCGATTTTTTCACTTTCTTCCCTGTTTCTCTGACTAAGCACAATGTCCCATCATACAAAAGCGCTTTTCTTTAGTTTGATTGCAGCTAGCTTGACTCTCTTTTCCTCTGGTATGTCTTGATATTTGAAGACTCGTTCGACTGTTTGCAGTGAGTCGATAAACTTATCGGGGTCCATGCTTCCGTTGAACTCGGGAGGTCCATCTTGATGCCAAAGTCCCTCTGACCTCCATAAGGGGTCTCTTCTCTCGGCCTCATTTGATATTGGATACCAAAATGACGAGACTGATATTTTTCATCGCTGTGATCTTCTCCGTGGAATGGATTAAGATCCTCGTCTCTGTGTTATCTACGAGTTTCTCAATAACGGTTGAAGGTAATCTTATCTTGGGTTCTGTCATCTAGTTCTACTAGTCTCTGTTGTAGATGATGAATTTCACGTTGGATCTCTTCCCGAGTAAAGCCTGACCTATTTCTCTGTGATGGCATCACTAGAGTTAGAAATTGGAAGAAAAAAGTTGGTGGAGGTGAATTGGGTATGGGCGGATTTTGGGAAACCTTAAGATAAAACTATGGTTGAGCTATCTCTGATACTACTTGATATTAGAACTGGTAAGGGAAATAGTGGAAACACAAAAAATAAACTTTCATTAATATCAAAATATAGAAGGGAGTGGGAAGTCCGGAAAAATCAAGAAAATTCAAATTTGACTGTTGGCACCCATATGGATCGTGCATATTCGTAATCTCGCTCACCTCCTCATTCCAACAAAGGTACCCGGGCTCCCTGCTCACGCACGGGTTCTCCCGCTTTCGCGAATTCTCTCAGATTCTCGCTCCTGCAGAGTCTTGTGGGGCTTCTATCCTGCAGGATCGAAGTGCTCCGAATCGGGGCGTAGTCTAGCTCCCTGGGGTGTTGTTTTAGCCCTCGAGTTAGGACGCCGGTAGTGCCTGCATCCAATAAATTTTAATGAGTTGTGTCTATAGGAACAAAGCATTTCAATAGCTTCTTATTACAAGACGACACCTCACTCGAACCAATGTAATGATAGAAACAAATAGGAGACGAGAGAGAGAGAGAGAGAGAAGTCATTTTTTACCATAATTGACAATCTTGTCGAGGAGTTTCACATCCGACGCCATCATGAAAGCCAATGCTGTGTTGTACAAGCGGGAAGGAGTGGAGGAAGGAGGAAACATAACAACGAGAGCGAGCCTCGCATGTGACATTTTTGTCATGCAGAATTCTTGTTGAAGGAAGGTGGAGGGAGGAGATCAGCTTCGTGCACTACTCTGGATTGATCCGCATGAAGGGGAGGAAGTTGCGGCTTCGTAAGCTAGCATCGGGCTGCGAAGGAGAAGGGGGTCGCACCACCTTCGCGTGTAGGGGAAGGAGAGCAACGAAAAGGCCAACGACTGAAGTAGGTGGGTTTTGCTTGGAGCTAGGGCAGAAGCCGAAACTTTAAAAAAAATTGTATATTTAATAAGTTAATATATATTGTTATATATATAATTGTGTGTGTGAGTATATTTTTATTTAAATGATGCGTTAATATAAAGTTACTTGAAAATTGAAATACAATAGAAGGTATGAAAATACCAAATTAATGGGTGTAAGGTGACTCAAACTTTCATTTCAAGGAAAGATGAATAGTCGCTGTCGTGAAGTGGAGAGTGAAAATCTAGCGAAACCAAATTCACGATTTAAGGTAAGTTGAGGTTGTACTAATTTATTTAATGAATCTTATATAAATATTCAAATTTATTCTTTTAAGTGTTAATAGTGATGTATCTGAAATCATGATTTAAGCAATCAAAGTTTTAGATTTGGATCAAATAGAGGGTGACAATAACAAAGAAATTTTAAGGTTAGTTGAGGTTTTAACGTATTACTTAGCAATTTAATATGTATGTTTAACTTTTAAAATATTAATAGTACTTTGAATTAATTCAAAATTTTCATAATATAATCAAGAGAGGTGATTGAGGAAGAAGTAAACAAATAAAATTGATTGAGGTAAGTTTTACTTATGTTTTTAAATTTAAAAGATATATTAATATCTAAAATAGCGTATAATTGGAAATTGCTTTTGAATTTTTATTAAGGGAACTAATGAAGTGATAAAATATTATGTTTTGTCTTTTTCGGCACTAATCAAAGGATGTGAAATAATAAGTAGCTATAAGATTCATAAAAAGTGGTTAGATGAGTACATATATTTTTAAATTATGGTAATATTGATTTGTGTGAAGTATTATTTTAATTTTTGGTTTGCTTAGATTTTATTGGCTCTTTAATTTCATTTTAATCATATTGAGTCTTTGTCGTTGATATTTAGATGTTATTTAAATGCGTAGTTCAGGTTATTGAATGTTATGAAAAAAAAAGAATGAGATTTATTCTTTTAATTGCTTGTATGTGCATGTTTGAATATGATATTATCATTTTACGGTACTAGCGGGGAATTCTAACATATCCGTGCACGTAAATGAATTACGATATTGATATTGAAGTACCTTAAATAACATAATTTTTTATGGTGTTCTTGTGAAAGTTGTATACAAATTAAAAGGATATCGATATGTAAGTTATATAGTAAGACATATAGTGAATATTTAAAAATCAGCTTAATGATCATTTTAAATTGTATAAATAGCCAATTGCTCTTCTATTTTTTCGTCAAATCGTTATAGTTCAAGAGTATGAGCGTTAACTAGTTTTGTTTAACTTATTGTTCTAAATAAATTTTTTAGGTTTAGTTTATTTGATTAAAAGATAAGCAATAATAGAGAAAATATTTATAGAAGGCACGAATAATCCTAAATGAGGTAAAATTACATGTTTTAATTTGATTCATTTTTATGGCTGCTCTTTCATCTATAAAATACTAGGTATAGAAAATAAATTAAAATAAAATATGTAAATTTATCTCATTTCTAGTTGACTGCGTATTCTATAAATATTCTCTACTATTTCTCATCTTTTAATCAAAGAAATTAAACCTGAAAAATTAGTTTATAATAACGGTAAGTCAAATAGAGCTAGTGAACACTCATACTCGTAAACTATAAAAATTTAATGAAAAAGAAGAAAATATACATGTCAATTAAATTGTGCAAAGATATAAGAATATTTGGCGGTTTGAACTATCTAACATGGTAATTCAAGCTGATTTTTAAACATTCACAATGTCTTACTATATCATTTACATGCAAATAAACTTTTAATTTCTATACAACTGTTACAGGACCACTGTAAAAATTATATCATTTAAGGTACTTAATTATCAATATATTTTTTCATTTACGTGCACGAGTACATTAGCGTTCCCCCACTAGTAGCATAAAAGGTGGTTTTGTCATAGTTAAATATGCACATGCAAACAATAAAAAAAATCACATTTTTATTTTCTTTTCATAAGATTTTATAGTCTGAAATTTGCATTTAAACAACATGCAAATATCAGTAACATGTACTTGATGTGATCAAAATAAAATTGAAGAGTCAGAAATCTTAAGCAAGTCGTAGAGCAAAAAAAACCTAGGAAAAATCAATATTATTATAATTTAAAAAAATAAACACTCAACCATTTCTTTTTGATGATTATTGTTGCCACTTAATCATTGTCATCCTCTATTTATTGTCTAAGAAGGCAAAACATGACATTTTTATCACTTCTTTATTTCTCTTATTGAAGTCTTAATGTAAGTCTTAATGTAATTTCCAATTACACGCTATTTTTGGTATTAGTATATCTTTTAAATTAAAAGGCATAAGTAAATCTTACCTCGATTAATTTTATTCGTTTGTTCCATTCTCGATCACCTCTTTTGATTATATTATCAAATTATGATTTAATTAAAAGTACTATTAATATTTTAATTGCTAGAGATATATTAAATCGATAAGTAATATGCTAAAACCTTAACTCGCCTTAACTTTTATTTGTGGTTCTCACCCTCTACTCGATACAAATCTGAAACTTCGATTGCTTGAATCTTGATTTGAAATCCATCTACTATTAACACTTAAAGCATATGTGTGAATATTTATATAAGATTCATTAATTAAATTAGTACAACCTCAACTTGCATTAAATTGCGAATTTGAGTTTTACTAGACTTTCACTCTTCACTTCACTCCAATGATTCTTCCTCTTTTCTTTTAATGGAAGTTCAAGTCACCTTACACCATCCAATTCAACACTTTTGTAGCTTCTATCTTGCTTCTAATAACTTTCTAATTACACATTATTTAAAGAAAAATACAAATATATCCAAACACTCCCGCACACACACAATTATTTATTTAACAATATATATTTACTTATTAAATTATTAAACACACTTTTTTTTTTTTTTGAATTTTCGGCTTCTTCCCTAGTTCCACACACAACACACCTATTGCTTCGGTCACTGGCCTTCACGCTGCTCTCCTTCTTCCCTTACATGGGAAGGCAGTGTAATATCTTCACGCTACTCTCCTTCACACGACACTAGCTTACGAAGCAGTTGCTTCCTCCTTCGATTTGGGCTCGATCCACAGCAGTGCTGGAAGCCGATCTCTTCCCTCCACCTTCCTTCGGCAAGAGTTCCACATGAAAAATTCATCGCACGCGAGGCTCCTTCTTGATGTTGCGTTTCCTCCTTCGTCTCCTTCCCGCATGCGATACAATATTGTATCAACTTTAATGATGGCGCCGGATGCAAGACTCCTTGATGAGGCTGCCAGTTAGGGTAAGAAACGACCACTCCTTCCTCTTTCTTCCGTTTCTCTCTCTCTCTCTCTCGTCCTGTTTATTTCCATTGTTACATTGGTTCGAATGAGGTGTCTATCTCATAATAAGATGTTGTCGAAACACTTCGCTCGAACCGACACAATTCATTAAAATTTATTTTATTTTATTACATTTTATTTCATATTTTAGTTATGACAATCTTCCATTCCTATTAAAATTTTGTCCTCGAAATTTACAAAATCTTCTCCAAGTATCAATTCACTTCTCATTATGCTGATAAAGCTTAAAGTATTCATAAATTTTCATCAAGAAGTTTAAATGTCATGCAACAAGATGAAATGTGGATACAATAAAATAATGGTTTGATATATGGAAATTCAACTAAATTTTCTCAATCAATTGAATCAAGGTAATATCATACTTGAAGTACGGTAAGAAAATGACCCCACCACTATAACATGTGGTAAAACATGAAACTCATCAATCCCCGGTGAAGTATCATTTGCGGGTTCTTTAGTCTCTCTTATATTAAGAGAATAAACTCGAGGTCGAACTAACTGTCCTGATTGAACTTGAGTAGTAGTTAAAACTGCAAACTCTATCTTCTCTGCCCACCTGTAGTCTTATGTAAAAGAACTCCAACTGATTTATGCTCTACTAATATTTTTTTTGGACAAGTGAAGGGCAATATCTAGTTATATGTCTTGAGTGGTGACACTAGTAACATTTATGGGAGCCCATCACACATTCACCCTTATGTTGTTTTTCACATTTGACACAAGTGACTATGGTACTACGAGAAATTGCCACCACAGTATCTTTCAAAATTGAACTTGTGCTTCTTGACATTGAATCATGTTGATTGATCCACAGACTCTCCTTTGTCCAGACGCTTTCTCTTGTGCATCTCCTTATGCTTCTAAATAACCTGAAAATTAATCTCTACTCGCCTAGCCCGTTACACAAACACCGAGTGGTCATTGATCCCCAAAGGCACCAACAGCTGCCTGATTAAATCCTTTATATTCCTTTCTTGGTGAATTCCAAGCCCGGGTTTTGGAGGAACCAATAGAGCCCTTGGCAAAATTTTTATCATGTATATGAGGGTGGAAAATGAGATTTTTGGAGTTTTGGGATTAAATGTTGAGTAGATTGTATTTTTTTGAAGAAGTAGATTTTTCATTTTTTCATATGTTTTCTCTTGGCAACAATGTGAACCTTCTCAACTTTATACTAGATATGGGGAATTAGGGTTTTCTATGGGCACAAACCCCAATGATTAAGGTTTTATTGAGCCTAATTTGCTAATTACAGAAAGGGCTTCCATTCATGGGTTCACTCTCATCACATATCACAATTAGATCGATGTGATGACATGCTTAAGGGTGCTAACCCTTTTTTGGGGGGCTAAAATTCAGAGATCCAAATCGAATTGTCCAAAGAGGACTACTCTAGATGTGAGTATCAAAGATACTCTTATCTAATTGTTTGAATTTCAATGTACTGTGCTTGACTAATTCATGTTATGTTTTATTGGAGACATAGAGCATGGTCAATTCGGTTATTCAAATTTAAATCATCGATGCATCTCAAAATAAATTGCCCCACGGCATATAAATATGGGTGAAGCTACAGTGCGGGCACTGGGGCTTAGGCTCCTACTGGCCCAGTCCAGTAAAAGAAATTTATGATTGGCTTTTATTTTTTTTTTTGGGTAATAAAACCGTAAACAATAGTCCAAATCGTGCCTTTGCACCATCCTAAAGCCTGTAGATCATCAGTCGTAGTCCAACAATTCTGCAGTCCCACAGTTTCTTAAGGCCACAACAACCGCTTCCTGATTTGCTGCCAGCAAGCTACGGTGTTTAGTTTACTTTGCTCTCTTGTTATATATATAAACCCTAAAGAAATAGCAAAAAGACATTTAAAGTTTGAATTCTGTATTGGCCTGGAGCCTGCTGTATCTTTGTCATGTCATAGGTACTCCTTCATCCTTCCAAGATTTTTTGGTTAAAATTGGTCTCATTTTAGCTTTTAGTTGTCTTTGAAGTTAGAATTCTGTATTGACCTGGAGCCTGCTCTATCTTTGTCATAGGTACACTTTTCATCCTTCCAAGTTTTTTTGGTTAAAATTACTTGGCTATCTCATCTTAGCTTTTAGTGTCAAAATCCACCACATTTGTAATGAATAATAAAAAAAAAAAAAACTAAAAAATCTAAAAAATGGTTTTTGTTAAGTTAATATTCAACTGAAATGTCAATAGGACTTCTTGTTCATCATCCTTATTACCCTCACAGATGAACTTTGTCATGTAAAACAAAACTCAATCAAATTGCTATACATGATCTAATAATCTTCTTTTCAACACACAAACCTTGGCATTTTTCCAATCATTTTTCTACTCGTTTTTTAGATATCTACTTTTAATTTATTACTTTAAGGGCTGCATTTTTCTTGAAAGATTTGCTTATCAGTTAAACTCGCTAATGTACTTCTTAAATAACACTAACTTTGGGTCATGGCTTTGATTAACAAGCAAAATAATTTCTAGTTTTTTAGCAAATTTTATTATTAAAAATAGTTCCGTTAGTGGGTTAACGGGTTATGTGTTTGATAAGTTGAATTTCTTTAAAAATAATGTAAAAGAAGTTAACATGATATCATTGATTATAATTTTTAAAATCATTAATTTATGCTCCCTCTGAGACGAAGTCTTAGCTCTGCCATTGCTTATAGATGGAAATAATTTAAGTAAATGCAGAACACTTACTGAGCTTGGTCTATTTCAAACATTTGATTTTAGGTGGCCATCGAGGGTTACTCTAAGGTTAGCAGCTTCATGTAATTTCCGGTTTCACTTACCTTGGGATAAGAAACGAGGAGTCAGGTACACCGAATAAAAGGGAGAGGTAGCAAGGGGACGGAAGCCGGGAAGGCGAGTTCGCTCTACCAAAGCATGCGATTGGGGGAAATTTACTTACCTGTAGAGACTAGGTAAGAGGCTTCACGGTCTTGTGCGGGAGGTAATGCCATCGAGCGGAGGAGAGGAGAGGCAGGAGGTCTCGGCATCGGTGTCGATCAGCATCAAGGCCTATGCTGGTGTCGGGCGACTGATCGGGGGATAGGGTGGAGACCAGTGCAGATGGAATTACGTAAGAGGAGGTTTGCGAGGGTTAGGGCAGAGCGGCGACTCCGTCGCACTGAGTAGGAATAAGCGATGGAAGAGTGTGATCCTTTGCGCAGATGAATGACAGAAGTAGAGATGAGCTTGTGCGCTAGGGAGAGCTGAGGTCGAAGTAGCTGTCGATCGGAAATCGCGTTTCTTGACCAAAAGTGATCTCGCCCGGCTTTATGAGTGTAATGTTTATTGAAGTGATTTAATAATAATGATAATGACATTGATGATATATATATATATATATATTAAATTGAAATTAAGTTGGATTAGATATAGTAAATCTAATACTTAATGCAAAATGTAATAATTTATTAAAATAAATAATTAATTAATTATCATGGTTATGTTAGTTTTCTAATTTTGAAGGGTCGACGATGACAAATTCAAGTGCAAATTAATCGTCATCAATGTGAGTACTCTTATTCTTAAATTATAGTATCATTTTGGTATCTTTGCTAAGACAATTTTATGGATTGTTATTTATGTTTGATTATTACAATTGATTTTTTTATTATAGAATTTTATCGGTTATTTCGATGCGAATGCTTATAATCTTATATTATAAAATATTTAATGTATTCTAGTATTATATGTTGAGTAATATGAAATTATTAATGATTATGGAGTCCCTCCTTGATGGTATTAGTAGGGGAATACTAAGGTTCCTGTGCCCGTAAATGGAAAATAGTATTGAAGTTGATTTGTCTTAACGGTTGTACAGATATAAACGGTTTTAGTATGCTATTTATATAGTAAGATTTATTGAATAATATGTTAGTTGTTTATATTGATTTATTAAAAAGTTTATCTGACATGCATATTAGTTTTTTCTTGCATTGTTGTAGTTTAGGTGTATGTTTTTATTGATTTTTTTAGTTTATTGTTTTTTTAAACTAATTTTTCAGGTTAATTAAGTGTTAATGATGAGCGTTAGAAGAGATAATGTTTATAGAAAATGCGGGCAACTAGTAAAGATGTAATTTTATATATATTGTTTTATTTAATTTGTTTAGTGGTTGTTTCATTTTTTTTTAAAATTGCAGATGAATATAGAAAATTTAGTTTTTTACCGTCCGACCGACGGTTTTCGTCTTGGTTAATCCCCAGCGTCGGGCTCATAATAAAGGATTTTGTAGCATATTTATATGTTGCCTTAGATTGGGAGACCTGAGCTGGCATGAGCTCTTGGGTGGAACGCAGCTGTACAAAAGAGGTTTGATGATTTTTTACGTTTTCTCTAACTAGTATTTGGTTTGTTAGAGTAAGTGAATCCTGATTTTAGGAAAGGGTGGACTTGCATTCTAAGGGAAGACTTGCAGATGGATTTGGTATGTGAATAAACATGCATCTTTGTATTTGATAAAGATGACTCAGATGTGAAGTCATTTTATTTGTTTTAATCTTAACATATAGTTTTTATGAGAGTAAATGAATAAACTATCGCTGTTTCGGTTTAGTGTATAACAGCTTTTGATTTGATGATTGAATTCTCTTCAGTGTTTGAAGAGTTGTTCAAAGTGATTTATATAATTATTGCAGATTCTGTGCTGTTTGAGCATATATTAATGGGCGAAAAAGGCTCGTACAACCAAACAAAAATTTTCTAAATAGTGTCTATTGCTATTGCTGTCACTGATGATTTCATTTGACAGCTTTTCCAAGTTTTCTGTAACATAATGAGATGAGAGTGAATCACCGATTTGGTCAGTGATGCTAAATGAGGTTGATTGAACTTTGTGCTGATTCTTCATTTCATATTAATTAAAATGGAAATTTACATGCGTACCACACAAGTATTTTGTATTTACATATCTAACATCCAAAGTTTGATATTACAATTATAACGCCCTGGTGTCATAAACTTATGCATGAAAATGTGTGTTTCACTTTTAAAAAGATAGTGGTGGTGTTCTTTTCGATATGATATTAATGATTTGAGTGATGTGCATATAAATATAAATGTCTAAGTGATAAATATGTAAATTCATAAGAATTGTGTGGTATGTATGTAAATGCCCCTTAATAATTAAGTCATTGTATCACCAGAAATCTGAGTGGCGAACTGTGGATTTTTTTTTGTACCAAATCTTTACCAACCTAACAACTCTCCATCTTTTGTGGGGGACCTTGTGTTCCCGTTGAACTGCTTCAGAAAAGTCATACATTATGAAATGTTTTTAGCACGTCACTCTGATTATAAATTTCAAATATGCCCCAGAGCTATTAAAAACTTTTTAACTGTGTGATTTCATCTGGGTCTTTGATAATTTCCGTCTTTATGCTCAACAACTCAGCATGATTGTTTAAGTCTACTTACTCTGGTTGCTTCTATGTCACATCATACAAAGCATGTGGCATTTTTTAAATTCTTTAGTCCAGTAAATGGCAATAGAACATTTTGTTCGACTCAACTAATATATTTTATTATACAGCGGTTTTAAAAAGCTATGATTGAGAACTTTCTGAGATAAGATGCCATTAAGTAGCTTAAATCTTTCAACAGTTTCTAGTCTGGACAATGCTAGACTAGTTTTCATTTATTTTCATTCTTATTTTGGTTTCTACAAGTTCACAACGGGAGGCAGTGGGGTTGGGTCATTTCTGTTATTTTTTTCTATATCTATAAGTAATATAAGCTTTATTATTTGGTTGAGCATAGTTTGAATTTCTATCTGACTTTCCCATTTTTTTTCGTTGTTGAATCTGTAGGTTCTAAGCATGAGAAGGGCTGGCGATGCTAATGTGGTGGCACAGTTTGTAGCACACTTCACTCGTCAATTCATTGAGGTATTATAGAAGTTTGTTGTCAACTATTGTGAATTAATCATATATTTAGTTATTTTATTGTTTTTTGTTTTGATAGAATTAATCTCTCCCGTTAATTTAGTTTTTCATCTGATCGCGAGATCTCGTGTTCCCCAAGCTTCTCATACCTCTGCACATTTTACTCTTCTTTTGGTTTTTTTTTTTTTTTTTTTTTGTTTTTTTAACTGTCGTTGATAGACAACGTTGCACATATTTTTATCTTATTTGCTATCATCTCATTTTATCTACTATTTACCAAAATGAACATTATCTAGACTAGTGTTATGTATAGTGAGTGTGATAAGGTAGAACGAGTAAAAAGGTTCAGCAAATGTTTTATAACTAGAATTCAGTATTTAATGTCTTTTTGTGAGCTCAATTAACTTCCAGTGACTGGTATTAGACTATTGCTGTTCAATCATTACAAATAAAGAAGGCTAATGTCCAGTGACTGTAGTTTTTCTAGGCATTGCTCTTAAGTCCAATGCATAGAAATGATTACTAGGGAAATCGTATATATTTGGGAAACGTGCTCTCCCTTCAAAAGGGAACAGCAATAGAAGGGTTTTGCGTTTGTATTTATAACTGTGAAGCAAGCAAAGACCGAATGTATACTGCCCATACCCATAGGTTGAGCAAAATTAAATTCAGCTGAAAAGTAATTTTAGCCAGTAAAGATCATAATGTTTATAATGAAAAAACAGATTTGGGAAATCTCCGTTTAGGTTTTTCAAGAACAAAGATACTACTGAACTGGTATTAAGAGCAATGCCTAGAAAAACTAGCATGCCTGGTAATGCTGATCAAATGCCTGCTAAGCTGACCAAGTCTTTCAGTAACTTCTTAGCATGAACAGGCAATGAGATATTAATTAAGTCCCATCTATTGCTAGTTGAAAACTCTATTTCCAAACCCTCTGCTGGGCTCTGGCTTGGGCTTGACCTGGTCCCCAGAGAATTTTTGCAAGGGCTCTCAATTGCAATAATCATTAAAACAAATAGAACACATCTTAGCATGAGCTTTAAGTTGCCTACTTGTATTGTGATTCAAAACTTCTTGGCCTATTATGCGGTTACACTTCATTTTGTTTTTGGATGATTTCTTTCTTTGTTTTTTTTCTAACTAATCTCGAATACTTGTAGTTTCATTTTCTCTTGTATTCTTGATTTCCATTATATGCTCTTGAACTGCGGTGGAAACAAATTTCTATTATTCATTCCAAAATGAGTACTATTTATTATAGTCTTAGAAATCGAACCAGTTCGGCCATTTCGGTTGGCTCAATTGTGAATCAATCATTCGATTGGTTTGGTCCAAGCTCAAAACGGTTTCTGCTGGCACCAGGATTGAACCTGTTTGAATCAGAGTTGAAGTGCCAAACCGATAAATCGTTCCAGTTTTTAAAGAATCAGTTGGTTTTATTGTTGTCCAATTTTAGTCTTTTGATTTTAATCTCATAACTACAAATAAGAATTTAAATTAAAAATAGAGAAAATATCATATTTCAATATTTTGATTTAGAATATTATTCAAAATATTCAAAAAAATGATGTGCCTTAAATTAAAAAATTGTTTAATTGAATTGATAAAAATAATTACTGTTCTATTATTATATAAATTAAATTATATTAAAATAATTTCAATAATTATTACATCATTCACTTCAATCGTGATTGAACTTTGAACATCTTCTGCTTGCCTCCACATCCTGTCAAATTTTCTTAACCTTCATTTTTGTACACCTTTCTCGACTTCTAAGTTCAACCTAGATTACGTTTTCCTTTATTGTTTCCTCTATATATTAGGCCAAGGAACCTCTCCATATATAACAAGTCAACTGTTCTTCCATTTTCTGACCACTAAATTCCCCCTAAATATGTAAGGCATCATCTTCTAAATTATTTTACCCTAATCTTCTCTGCCAAGCAGGTGTGGAAGAAGAAGCAGCCGAATGAAGGCACTGAGAAAAAAATAGGGAAGCTTATAGAAGAGAATATTGGGAAGGCAATGAATTTCCTCCAGTCATCTGTGTCATCTACGTTGAAGCTCCCTGAGCCCAACGCCCCATTATAGAACCCGGCTACACCCTGCACGTGCCCATCAACTACTCCTATACAGTTACTTATATGGTATATTATTCTTCCCTTTGTCATCTTCTGTTGACGCCCTCGGGAGCTTGAAATTTTTAAGGCGGGAACAGATAGCGAGACTTGCACATCTTTTGCTTCATATTGCTTATTATTATTACTATTTACTCTTTTGTGAAGGATTTGGTTGCACAGTACAGAGAGATTGCTGATTGCAATTTATAGAATGTTTTGTAAAATGTATATTTTGTGTTTGAAAGTGGTGGCTGCAGATGAGAGAAAAATGTCTGTTTTATTGTTGTTTTCACTTTTTTTTTTAAGGTTTTTCTAAGTTTGTATGCGTTTGTGCTTTGCCACATAACTTTATTTGTTTGTTGATTCCAATATGCAAATTTAATATGAGATTGAATGGATTTTTAGAATGGTTTTTTTTTAATCCTGAGTTAAAATATGTGGTGGCTTTAATGATGATTGTAACATTTACTGAGATATTCAAGTTCTTGTTGGAGTATTTGCATGCATGCCACCCAATTCCTTTGTATTTGCATATCTAAAACCTAAATCTTATGCTTGCCACTCAAATCTTTCATGTCACATAAAAAGTACCATCATTTTAACTTTAAAAAAGTGAAGCATCTTTTCATCCAAAAAATTTTATACATGTAAAAATTAAATTGTAGGTGTTAGATATGTAAATACATACTAATTAAGTGGTATCCATGTAAATCTTCGTTTCCTTTTTGCTATAAAGCATTGTAATTTATTTCCAATGCATTGTTAATTAAAAAATAAGGCTTTTGATTAGCTAAAAAATATGTGCATGGAACTTGTTTTGCTAATTGAATTTTTTATTTTTTGATTTTTCATGTCTTTGATACTAGAAGTCTTGATATAGTGTATTAATTTACATTAATTTTATTAACATGTATATGTTGAGGCTCATCATTTCTTATAAAATAGTAACAAAATAAAATAATAATAATAATAATAATAATAATAATAACTGGTAAGGAGGTTTTAAACATCCTTATTCTCAAGGCAGTAAGCGTCTGAAATCTAATGTGTTTATTAGTGGTGATGGTTTGTTTCAAATTAAAAGCATAATTTCAAATCATAGCACAACGTTAAAAGATGAGCATTCCTCAGTTAATGTTACGAACTGGAATTGTATCTTGTGTAGAGCCGATGTAAAGTATAAATGGATTAGTGTTGGTTGCCACTATATTTATATTGGCTAATTTTTTAAATTGCTCATTTCATTATTATAAGCAGCGCCAAGCCTAGCATGCATGTGATTTGTTTATGCGTATTGCGGAAGCTCAATTTTTGTATTTGTCCAAGTTGTTTGTTCTAGATCTATACGATGGCATCGATAAAGCCATCCAATAATATTGTTGACAACATGAGCTCACATGGCTAACACATTCATCAACATATGTTAGCCTATCACACCATCTAAAGAGAAGCTGTCCTAACTAGCATCAAAGTGCTCAGAGTAATTTTCCGAGTATGTATAACTTTGACGGGGTTGCCACACCGGCCTAGCTCTAAAGATCCAAGGGATTTAAAAGGTGTCGCCCAAGTTGAATTTTAAAAAGAGTTAGCTTTACATAATCTAAAAATTATGGCAAATGTAACTAGACTAGATATATATATATATATATATATATATATATATTTGATTAGTAGTATTAAAATGTAATGTGACATGAGTTAGATTCCTTTGGCTCTAAGCACAATCATATTTGTGCATTACTCGCCATGATCGACTTGATAAACAATGTTCGTTAAGCAATCACGACAAACACAGGGTTACTCGTCTATTGAGCATGATTTGCTATATAAGAATGCATGCAAATGCAAATGTAAACAATCATACACAAGAGTGGTGACGGTGAGTGTGTCGTGAGGGCAGTGTTTCAAAATTTTGGGTGTGCCGTGAAGACAGTGAAACGAATGGGTGGGTGTGTCGTGGAGGCAGCGACCCAAAGAATGGGTGTGTCGTGGAGGCAATGATCCAAAATGGTGGGCGTACGATAGAATCATCAACCCAAAGAATGAGTGTGTTGTGGAAGCAGTGACCCGAAAGGGAGGGCATGCCATGGAAACAACAACCCAAAGAAATGTGTGTGTCGCGAAGGCGATGTCTTAAAAGGGTGGGTATGCCGTGAAGACAACGACCCAAAACATGAGTGTGTCATAGAGGTAGAGACCCGAAAGGGTGAGCATGTCGTGGAGACAATGACACAAAGGATGGGTGTGTCGTGGAGGCAGAGACCCAAAATGGTGGGCGTGTCGTGGAGGCAATGACCTGAAAGGGTAGGCGTGTCGTGGAGGCAATGACCTGAAAGGGTCGTGGAGTCGCAAAGGCGCTGACCCGAAATTGTGGGCGGGTTGTGGAGGTAGCAATCGAAAGGAATGGGTGTGTCATAGAGGCAGTGACTCGAAAGGGACGACGTGTCGTGGATACAACGACCCAAAGGATGAGTATACCATGGAGGCATTGACCTAAAAATATGAGTGTGCACGAGGTGCAGTGACTATGGGGGAAATCATATGACAATTCAATGTGGTGCCATAGGAAAGAAGTGGAGCAATTATTGTCAGAGAGAATTATGCATCGGGGGGACTTGATACGCAAGCCATCCCTGATACAGACACATGGGTGTCCGGGGCGGGTATGCAAGAAGAGTGACCCAAGCAAGACTCAAATATGCAGGTCTATGGGCATGCAAGGTGACATGCAAAGTGGACATGTAAGAGTACACTAGTGCAAGTGAAAACGTGAATAACGTGGGGCACCATGGCACAGAGATGTCACAGAGCAAACATGCGGAGTAGCATACCCATGGGAGGCGCAATTAATCGATATGGACATATGAGGGCAAACCATGGGTGATGCAAACCATGTAAAACAAACACCATACATGTGAAATTGGATGTTCGACTTGCTGGGTGACCGGGGTGGTCAACCCGAGACAACATATCCAACGGGCTCAGTTGGGCTAAGGTGGCCGACTAGACAGAGGGAATTAGTCGACCGGGTTGGGGCGGTCGGTTAGACCAATGTGCTATGCAGATTAGGACAGGGGACCGATCAAGGCGATGTGCTATGCCGACCAGGCTGGGCGGCTGGTCGAGGCAATGTACTATGTTGATTAGGCCAGGGCAATAGAGTGAGGCGATGTGTTATGCCGACTGGGCTGGAGTGACCGATCGCGGCAATATGCTAGTGCGATATGGTTCACACAAGGCACATATCGTGATACAATACATCATGCAATGTGAATGATCACAATCGATGGCGAGCCACACTCATCTGATGATCTCGCATAGGCACTTAGGCTTTAGCACATGTATATGCAACATAGCCGCCTCCTACATTGGCGAGACATGTGGGGAACTTGACATTCAAATTCCAAAAGGAAACACTCCACAATGTTGTGGCATGGAGTAGCTACAAATCTTTTCTCACTTTACAAAATCTGAATATCTTAACCTTTATAAGGAGGGTTAGAAATGCCAAAGCAAGGGGAAGTTAGAATTTCGACCCACTTAAGTGTAGATCTGAGGGTTCACAAGGGAATCTTTCGGATTTGCTAGGAATGTATTCAAGGCAAGCTTCCTAACCTAGGGCTTTCTTTAGAAAATAAATGACTAATCCAAAGGCGTTTGGCCGTGTTGATTAGTTTTAGATGACCAACTTGCCTCGTGTGTGCGACTAAAGCCACAACACTTAGCAAAATCTAGTCCCAGGGTTAGATAATGAAGCTCTCCCTTAGTGTAGAAGAGTAGGCACCTTGCTCCATTGCTAGCTAAGCTCTTCCACAAAAAAACTCTCCTTACACACTCAAATGTAAGGATGGAAGAAGAGGAAGAAAATGAAGGAAGAAGGAGAAGAAAGAGAACAATTCTTTAGCTCTCTTCTGGAGGAAGATGAAGAGTCTTCCTCAAATAATTTTAACCTGAGAGATTCTCTTTAAGGCACCTCCAAAATCTCCAAGAGGAAGATGAAGCTCTCTCATGTCTACTCCCTAGCTCTCCTAACCAGCCCAAAACTGAAAATGAGGAGGAGATGGGTGAAAAGAGGAAGAGAGGAAGCTTAAATCAGCCTCCCCATGTAAAATCCCCAATTTTCCCCTTAATTAAGCCGAAAATGGATAATCAAGGGCACTTAGGACATGCCAAAAAGGGTTAATCCCCCCAGCCTTTTCATAATTTCAAGGTGTTCTTCTCAAGTACAAGGAGGGCTGGAAAATGCAGCTGTACATGGCATGCCTCCCTAGAGTCGACGAACCAAATTTTGATATCTGTGTGATTCGTCGTAGTCACGTTGGGCTCTGGCATGGTCATGCCATTTGTCGCGTGGTTGGCGTGGTCATGTCGACTCCTTGTTGTAATTGCGACGGACCTTTTGTCTTGAGGTGTTGTCATGCCACCTTTGGGCGTGACAATGTGAAATGCATCCTTCATGCAACTACTGGGAAGTTTGGTGTGGTCATGTTGTCCAACGACGCAATTATGATGTGGGCTCTGTCTTGCGGCGTGGTCACGCCGCATTCGAGTGTGGTTATGCTACAGGCAACTCTCTCAACCCTTGTGAGGATGGGTTAGGCATGGCCACACCCGACCCTTATAGGTAATTTTTTCACTCCGGGGTCCGTTAAGCGCATTTCATGACACAAAAAGCTCTTGATGAACGGAAGAGACCACACAGGCCATAGAATGGTTGTTCGGCTTACCCTTGAGTGGGAAACCATCACAGATTAGAAGTATTCACTATCAGGCACGACAAGGACAAAGTGACCCTAGTTTGGAGACGGTGCACATTTAGTAACTTCCCAACAGACTCCTTGAGCTACGGAAGGGCACGCGTGAGCGCCACACTCTCCCACAACTTCTCAGAGGCATATGACATTTTTGACTTCAAAAATCAATGCCGACAATTTTCTTTGAATTTAATTAAAAATTAATAATAAAAATATAACAAAATGTAAGAGTGTCATATTCTACTAGTATTCATAAATCTAGTAATTAGTCTATGCCAAATATATTTTGCATCAACTTTATGAACAACCACAATAATAAGTTAAATGAATTTCTTAATTATAATAATTTGATTGATGCATTATATGAATCAAATGAATTTATTATTAATTTGAAATCTAAAAGCCAAGCTTTGAAGAAATAACATATTATTTTTTATGAAAAAATTCTATGATATTAAGAATTAATTAGACATGATTAAAATTGACATGACTGTAATATGTTACTTTGGAAAACTATTATTTCGAAGTCTAGGATTTCTTTCATGACAAGGAATGCTAACTTTACAAAGCTCAATGCTAGTATGACACATGTTGGAGGACATGGTAGATATAACATGTAATAAACTCAACAAGCAAGATCTTATGTTAATAATAATATAAAATTTAGTGGTTGTGTAGATTTTACCTCATTTCAAAAGAGTTTTAGGGTAGATTAACACCTTCCATCATAAGTTTGTGTTCTAGGCTTATGGATGCATAAGGTGTAGCTACAATTTAAGCCCTTTATGTAACATATTTTTCTCATGATGAGTCATTACTATTCTAAATATGTGTACCTTTCATTAAATAAGGGTTAAATCCTAGTGTATGTATATCTCAACGATCGATCCAGTAGAAAGTTTTGATTTCATAGTTGTGCAGGTATGCCTTCAATTCTGTGTCACACTTTAAGAGATTGTAAAGGTTGAGGAAATAGCTTTTTAAATTATGTTTGGATTCTAAAATTCATCTATAGTCTTTTTTCCATATTGGAAATGATAGTAAGCTTATTGTACTTGGGCAATAATTGTTTGAGCAATGTGATAGAAAATTATCCTAAAATAATTTTCTTAGATACCAGGAATAAGCTTACTATCATTTTCATCATTCATAAGAATTCTACGTTCTTGGAAAATGCTCTATTGGTTGATGGTTTACATTGCAACTTATTTAGCATCAACCAATTTGGCAGTAAATAACATAAAATTAATGTTATAGCATCATATTGTTTAATTAAACCTTATAGTAATGTTACATAAGTTGAAAGTGTGCATAATAATGTTCGTTTGTTATATATTGATAACATTAATATTAGTAATATTTAATATTAAAATTTAACTTGTGATTGACTTTTATGAGAGTGTGCAAAATAAGCAAGTACGCATGTCGTTAAAGTAATATATGATGAGTTCAGTATCATTCTTACGAGATTTAGGGTCTGTTTGGGGCAGTTGTAGCTTAATGAATAATCTGCTGATAAGCTAGGTGCGGTGGCTATTACAAATTTTTATTTTTTTGGAAAAGTCAGACCGTTGCTAATAAACTCCCACCGCACCTAGATAGGTGCGGTGTGAAAGCGTTGTTTTCTGTGTTTTGAAAATACATAAGCTGTCAATACACAGTTTACCCAAACAGGCCATATGTGTTTTCAAAACGCCACCGCACCAAATAAACTGCCCCGAACGGGCCCTTAATTTTACTTTTTTTTTACTAAGTGAAGTATTATTTACTTTACCCTTTATTTTTATCCTACAATTAAGTAAAAGATATTCTTCAATTTAAAGTTGATAAAATAGGTTTTATATTATTATTTTCTAAACATAAAATCAAGACTAGAAAATATTGGATTTATAGATTCACCAAACTTATTACACTTAATTTTATAGATTGATTTAACACCACTCACAATGATTGTAAAAAAAAATTGTTATTTTTAAGTCTCTTCCAATAACTTAGAAGTTCTAATTTTAATGATAAATTTACTATACTTTTATGTGAATAAAAATCATGAGATTGCGTTAAGTTTTATTCTTAAATGACTGCAAATTTAAATTGAGTATATTTTTATCTCAATTACAAAACCTATTAACCTATCTTTCTCAAGTATCAAATTACTCTTCCATTATTATTAAAAGCTTGATATTTTAACTTAAATACTAGTCAAATACTCAATTAAATGAAGTGTAAGATACACCAAATAATTATAATCAATGAAAGTCATAATAATCAATTATTTTATTAACTAAATAACTTTGATTGCATAACAAACTAGAAAGAAAGTACATTTTTTCATGACAAGTGTAGCAAAATGAACAATAAACTAAAATGTTGTGCGATATAAGGAAGAACAAAAATAAGAAAAAAAATTAGAAAATATATGACTGTAAGAAGTCCTATGTCGGTATTTTCTTTTGTTATTTTTTCCCTTCTTACACATATTTATGTTTTCTTAAAGCTATCTTCTTTGTTGTACACACACACATTTACACTTCACTCTCCACACTTACTTAGACACCACTACTTTGCTAAAACTCTAATAATCCCCAACACATGGTCCCCAAATTATAAACTCTAAAAAATTATCACTTCTCCCAAGTTCACTCCAAAATAAATCCAAACTGAATGATTGGGGTCATCACACAATGATGTTCCTTGAGTAGAATTGTAGTACCAGAGGTAAAACTATGAGATTTAACTATAGTTCTTTGGCGCTTAACTATCTATTACATTGGCATAAAGTGACCAATTATAGCACTGCGATGCTCCAAACTGTGGCATTGAGGGGTCATTCTCTCTGTCTTTTACCAATATTCTAGCATTGCAGTGCCATGTGTTAGTGTTATGATTCTAAGCTTTCCATTTTTTGGTCAAATTTAATCATCTTCAGTAATGTAATGTCATTATAATGAAATGCGACACCATTCATCTAACAAATCATCATTAAAAACACATCGTTGGAGTACAATGCACTTGATCTTTTTTGTTTCGTATACTGCGACAGGGTTCTAGATACAGCATCGTGGTACTACCTTGAAATTCTTAATCTTTTTTGAATATTTTCTTGTGAAAATTTTGCCTAAAATAACTTAATTGGTATAGAAAATTCTAAAAATAAATTAAATGTACAAATTTTTAATATTATTTCAGTTCACTTATCTTATTCAGTATCGATGAATCATTTTCTTGGCATAGAATGCTATGCAACACAAGTATATACACACTAAAAGAAAATTTAATAAATGAAACATTTTATTAGTTTACATGACTCTATTATCAATCATTTATGTAATGAATTTCAACCCAAAAAATAAACTAGGTCAATTTTTTGCATCATGAACATGATATCCATATGTAGGCCGCTATAACTTCTTTATATTTATTCAAAGTCATTAACCTCAACAGTCTCAATAGTAAGATAAGTGATTTATCATTAAAGATGACATATCTAACCATACCCAAATTATGTTTTGGATAATATATGATGAGTTAAGTATCATTGCTATGTTGTTTAATGTTGAATATTTTTCTTATTATTTTTTTTACCCTTTATTTTTATCCAATAATTAAGTGAAATATATTATTCAATTTAAATTTTAAAAATTGGTTCTATATTATTAATTTATAAGCACAAAATCAAGACAAGAAAATTATTGGATTTATAGATTCTCTAAACTTATTACACTTAAATTTATATATTGATTCAACACCACTCGTAGTAATTGTCAACAAAAAATGGGTTTTTTTTTGTCTCTTCCAATAACTTTTAAGTTCTAATTTTAATGATTAATTTCTTATATTTTTATGTGAACTAAAATCAAGAGATTGCACCAAGTATTATTCTTTAAATGGCTGCAATTTAAATTAAGTATATTTCTATCTCAATTATGAAATTGGTTGACATATCTTTCTCAAGCATCAAATAACTCCTATAATATTATTAAATGCAAAATTTTTATACTTGAATACTAGTCAAACATTCAATTAAATGAAGTATAAGAAAATTAAATAATCTTAATCAATGGAAATCACAATAGTCAATTATTTTATCAACAAAATAACTTTGATTACACAACAAACTCAAAAAAGTACATTAGTTCATGACAAGTGTAGCAAAACAAACCATAAACTAAAATATTATGTGCAACAAGAATAAAATTAGATGGGATGTTTCAGTAAGAAGTCCTATGTCTGGATTTTCCTTTGTTGTTCTTCTTCTTTCTCTAAAGATTTATTTATTTTTATTAAAGCTAGTCGACACTATTTTTGGTGTGGAGTTTGCCCGTAAGAAGCTGTCGGCCATCGGAATTGAAATCCCGTTGCCCGCTTCGGAAGGACGTTAAAAAAATTTAGTTTTGAAAACTATGAAGTCAAACTGACCCCATAATTTTCATAGTTTAAATGGAAGAGCACTTTACCTCAAATTCTGTATCTATTCCAAAGGATGAATACAAGAATTGAGGGTGAGGCTCGATCAAATAAACTAGAGAAAGTTATGACATCCGTTTGATCTGCGGAACCAATATATTGGCCGACAAATTCCCCTATTTAATATAAGGAATTAAATAGGGTTTATATTATGCTGGGTTCGGGAAAAGCTTCCTATAGGGGCAAGCCCCTATAGTTAATTACATCTTAGATAACTGAAATTACCTAAGAATACTCTCGATA
>NW_018165280.1:645802-646037 GCF_001263595.1 Phalaenopsis equestris | reverse complement strand
TTAATGTCTGGTAAAAAGCATTGGGTTCATTTAAACTTTATTACGTTACTTAATAATTCATCCTGAATATCCTGATGCTCAGTGAATATTGATGTCTTGATTATCCCTAAGAATAAGATAATTATGTGTGTGAAGACCTTGAAAGGGGCAAATCAGTGTTATTGAGAACACTTAGCCAAATTTTTTAGTCCTAATTGAACTTGTGGTGTTTTTAAAAACTTGTGGTGTTTTTAAA
>NW_018165280.1:631600-641779 GCF_001263595.1 Phalaenopsis equestris | reverse complement strand
TTAGGCATTTCACATAGAATTGGATAGATATCTGTTCTAAATGAACCATGGATTAATGTATTGTGAAGATATGGTGTACCCTAGTTTCAAGTCAACACCCAGGGTCAATCCTAAAGCCAAGTAATCCTATAAGGACTCTTCTTGAATTCTCTTATAATGATCTTACCTACTAAATGCTAGAGGTTAAGATCATTATGTGGAATTTCAAGTTGAGTAAAAAGAAGAGTTTTGAATTTCTAATGGTGTGGGTACCTTTTCTAATTTTCTAAGACTAGTCAATAGGAAAGTCCTATGGCTAGACCTAGGCTACTAAAGAAGTTTTCTAGACCTCAACCAAAAGTGAGGTCAACAAAGCTCTCTTCTTTGTTGTACACTCACAAACACATTTACACTTCACTCTCCATACTTTACATGGACAACACAATACTCTACTAAAATTCTATTAATCTACTACACATGTTCGACACTTCATAACTTCTCAAAAAACTATCAGGTAACTTCTAAGTTCATTCCAAAATAAATCTAAACTGATTGATTGGGGTTGTAACACTATGATTTCCCTTTATTAGTGTTGAGGCACTAGTGTTAATACTATGATGTTGTACTATAGCACTTTGGCGCTCCAAATTGTGGCGCTAACGTGTCACACTCTGTCTTTTACCAATATTCTTGCATTGTAGTGCAAAGTGTTAGTATTACGGTGTTAAGCTCTCAAGTTATTGGGTCAAATTTAACCATCTTTAGTATCGTGATGTCGTTATAATGACACGAGACCCCATTCATCTAGCGCATCATCATTAAAAATACATCGTTGGAGTACTATGCTCGAGATTTCCTTAATTTTGTTTATTCCATATAACACGACAGAGGTGTAGATATAGTGTTATGTTACTACCTTAAAATTCTCTATCTTCATTGGAATATTCGCTTGTAAAAATTCTTGCCTCAAATAAATTAATTGGTTTAGAAAATATAAAAAGTTAATTAAATTCACACATTTTAATAGTACTTCAGTTCACTTATCATATTCAATATCGACGAACCTTTATCATCACATATAATGCTATGCAATGTAATTATGCAAACACTAAAATAAAATCTAATAAAAGAAACATCTTATTAGTTTACGTGAGGCATTTTAACCAAAAAAAATAAACTAGGTCAACTTTTTGCATCTTGAAGATGTTATCTATATGTTGGCCACTAGAAATTCTTTATATTTATTCAAAATCATTAGCCTCAACAATCTAAATGATAAGAGAAGCTATTTATCGTTATAGATGACTTTTCTAATTATACCTGAATTATATTTTTGGATAATAAGGGTGACGCTCTAAGAGAATTTATTAATTTTATTAGATTAGTTTTGATAAAGTAAAAAGCTTATTGTGAACATAAGTTTAGAGTTTTCATATAGGAAAATTTATGAATGAAAACTTTAAGATTTCCTATAAGAAGTAGGATATAAGACATTATTTTTCCACCTTCATAACACATTACTAGAATGGTGTTATAAAGTAACTAAGAAAATACAAAAATGTTAGATGTAGCTATATCTCTACTTATTGAGTACATATTACCTAAATAGTTTTGATTAGTGGTGAATCATACATATTATTTATTAAAAAGAGTGAATATCTAATCAATCATTAAGAAAATACCTAATGAAAAATGCAAAATAAATAAACCAAACATTTGTTATTTTGATGTAATTGGAAGCAAATGATTCATACTAAAAATGGGTAAAATATATATGGGAAAAAGCAAAATAACAAGTCAACTGAAAGAATTTTAATGGGACATTATCCTACAATATTGCTTTTAGAGTATTCAATATGAGATCTTCAATTATAGAAAGTACAATCACTTTTAGACATAACAAATTAAAAAGATATTGAATTAGAAGAAGATATAATTAGAATGGAATATTAAATTCAATAATAATAAAAAAAAGATTATAGTACTTCAAGCTTACCAAGATATTTGAAATATGTCTAGATTAAAAGAAAAAACTATAATAGATTTATATTGGATGTTAATGCCGAGTCTTTTTAGAAAATAAACTTACTTAGTTTACCTTTTTACCTCATATAGAATCTATAGATATTGATTTTGAATCATGATAATGCATTTATATTTATCAATACACTTACTTATTTTGTTGATTTATATAGTATCACTTCATTTCACCTTTTAAGGAAGAAATTTAACCTTTCAAAGAAGAAATATTATGCACCGACAAGATAATTATAAATTTGACATTATTATAATGATATTCACCACAATATCACCCAAATAGATCCTGCCATCCTACCACAAAGTAATATACTTTCTACTTCTAATGTGACCACAATACACTAATCCGAACTTATCGGCACTTTCCTACCAGAAAATATTACCTCAGGATTCCGCAAGTACAGTTGCCTGCGGAGTTCAATTAACAGAAACCACGCGGAATCTCGGCTCCACAGCTGAAAATAGGAAAAATAAAAAAAAAACTTCGTGCGCAACCCGACCTGAAACACAACCCGATCAATTTCTCGCCACTTTCATAAATTATTTTGCACCCGATGGAGTCGCTAGTGTTCTATTGTCAGTTGAAGAAATCTTTCGCAGCTCTGGACGCATGCAACCCGGATTTTTTGAAGAAATATTTCTTTGGGTTTGTGTTTGGTTTCGATGGACTTTTCAATTATACATCTGTCCTAAATTTTATCATTTTTATATAATTAATTAATAAATATAAGTTATGACATCTAAATAAATTATTTTTGTTTTATAACACACTAATAACAAACTAATAACACACTAATAACTCATAATAATACATAATAACAGACTAATAACACAAATGATTCATAATAACACATTAATAACACATAATAACATACTAATAACATAAGTATACACTCCCTAGCCCGCGATATAACACATGAGGAATATTCCTTGCGTGTTATACCACGGGTTATAATGGCGCCCCACATGTTATACAACGCCCTATAACACTCCCCTAGCCCGCTGTATAACACGTGGGGAATATTCTCTGCGTGTTATACTACAGGTTATAACGTCACCCAACGTGTTATACAACCGCCATATAACACTTCCCTAGCCCGCAGACGAGGGAAATGTATAATTGTGTTATTATGTGTGTTATTATGCGTTATTAGTATGTTATTATGAGTTATTAGTGTGTTATTGTATGTTATTATGAGTTATTAGTGTGTTATTAGTTTGTTACTAGTGTGTTATAAAACAAAAACAATTTATTTAGATGTCATAACTTATATGTATTAATAACTCATATAAGAAAAAATAAAATTTAGGATTAATTTATAATGTAGAAGTTCTTCGAAGCAAAACACATACCAGAAAAAAAAATATTTCTTCAAAAAACCCTAGCTGCATGCGTTCAGAGCTGCGAAATATTTCTTCAGCTGATAATAAAATAGTAGCGATTCTATCAGATGCGAAATAATCTTATGAAAGCTGTCGGGAAATTGATGAGATTGTTTTTCGGGCTGGATCGAACGCTAAAGTTTATTTTTTTCGCTTATTTTCACCTGCGAGGTCGGATTCCACGTGGCTTGAGCTAATTGAACTTCTCCTTTCCTACCCGCAGCCCCCTCTGCTACAAAAAAAAAATATTTCATACGGACACCGCATGCAAAGATGCATGCAATGTCTGATCTACACTGTAGATCACCGCATTTAAAGATTATTTTTTTTATTATTTTGATTGGCTTAATCAAGCTGGACTCCTCCGCTACCACGCTTCCAGATACTTGGCAATTTGCGAATTGAGCCTAGTCTCTCAATCCAATACTTGCGGGTATTTTGGTGATGGCTCGGATGCATTTTGCGGCCTTATGGAGCTCGCCATGTCTTCTCGTGGTCGCAGCCACTCAAACTCCCGCCGCGGAGCTACGGAGGTAAACCTAGGATATTTGTTAGAAGATATTCACGGTTTGTGGTTTGCTTTGATACCCTTTTCCCTAGATTTGAATCCGATGGACCTTTTGATTTAATGACAACGCGTGCAGACAAATTTAAGTGTTACTCATGGGGATTTGAACTTGCTATATCCTTAGGAGGCAACGCGATGCCATTGTTTACGCTGCAATTTCTCGTGGGTTGATTGTTAGCTGCTGGCTAAACCGTTCAAACTACTGTTAGTTTTTGTTGGTTGTATTATTGGTTTCTTCAATCACACTAGGGTTGTCGTAGGACTAATTTGAGTGCCTGAGTGAAGCGGAATTATATAAATCATTCAACTTCTGCGAGATTCAGCTAGCGTTTGTTAACTACCATCTGGTATTGTAACAGTACTTTAAAATTGCAGAAAACGAACAAATTTCTCGAAGTTGTATTACAAACACGCAGTGGAATGAATGCTCATGTGGGTTTATAATTACTAGCCACATTCTATGGTTTGCAGGGTAGGATGAAAATAATCAACTTAAAAATATATTGCTTTACTTTTTGGGCAAGAAGAGTGTAAAAATGGAGTTATGCGAAGCAGTTTTACTGCTTGAACTGTAAAGGCCCGGTGCGGGTATAGTTTTGCTCATGGTGATCTGTTGGTGATGTCAAAGATGGGCATAAGAAGAAATTGGTGAAAGCCGCGATGACAGAGAAAGGTTATAACTTTGAATGTAAGTTAGTGGAGGCCAATAATGATGGAAATGGTAGTGGTGATTTGGGTATAGGTGGAGATGGTGAGGCTTCAAGGAAGCAGTTGGTGGATGGTTTTTGTATCGGTTGGCCACAAATGAAAATCTTATTTAGGCGCTAGAAGATATTGAGAATATGATTTGACGCATTAAACGAAATGAGAAGCCTTAACTATTAGATAATGTCAATGATTGAGCTGTTTGAGTTGAACCAAAAAATAATAAAAGTTAATGAAAATATCATTTGCTAACAATTGGCTTAGATATGTTACATCCAAAATCTTTTCATTTATTTAAAATATTTAAATTGAATAATCTGGTGCATATAATATTGTTATGTGTGAAGAATTGGTTTAATGCCTCATGCAGTAGTCAACGAGTATAATTGAAAAATAAAAAAAGATTTATGGTGCGTTTGGGGCGGTAGTATGGTGTCGCACTTCAATTTTTTTGGCAAAAATGCGTTTTACTTGCGTTCTAAAAATGCTGCAGTTGAAAGCTGCATTTTGACCCGACCCACAATCACGTGCATATTTAATCTCTAAAATATTGCTAAAAACTTGACCCAAATTATATTCAGCGGCTAGTGTGAATAAATGAAATGATATGAAAAATAAATAATAAATATTCATACTAAAAGTACTACATAGGTGTACGTATCGTTCCAAGTAATATATGATTTTCTTTAAAAACCCTAGTATCGATCCCATAAGGAAAGTTGGACTCATTTAAATTGTCTTGCAAAACGCAGAAACAAATTCTATTTAATTGCAGATTAAATAAAAACGAAATGATCGTAACGGTTAAGACTAAATTAAAATAGATAAAAATAACTATGATTAACAGTTTAATAAAAGTAATTTTAACGAGTTTGAATAATATATAAAAATTTTTTCCCTTGCAATGAGATATTAATCTATGTAGGATTTGAATGACTAAAAATATGATGAAGTATTGTGACAAATAGGAACATTCATATCCTTTACCCCCTCTCGGTGTTAGCAAAGAACATTGACTAATTTAGAATTTTTCATCAGCTTGTGTAGTAGTGCTGAGTAGATTCTGATCTCTCACCTCCAGATTACCCACTGCACCCTCTCTATATATTCTACTACGGACTCTTACGATGCAAACTCTAAACCGAATTGAAAAAAAAATCTAGTCTGTCACACTAGAAACGTCAATTCTAAGCATATCAAAATTTATCTCCATATCTATTTGCACTCTCCCTTAGGTGATCACAACTATTCTGCCCAGAATGAAGTGTGACACTCACTAGTTCGGTGAAATCATAGCTCTCCCGGGTATTTTTGTTTCTCAATGGATTTTAACCTCACAAGTGACCAATTTGTAAACTCAATGAAAAATCAGTGAAAATGTCATCACACTTTTTAAAAGTAAAAAGAAATTCTTAAATAATTCTCATTCCACAAGATTAATTCCCAAGAGCAAGTAGAAAGAAAGAGAACTACTCAGATTTCTTGGAGAATAAAACAAAAACACCAAATTTGTATTGAAATCAAAGTTTTAGAAACAAAAACTTAAACACAAATACAAAATACTTTATGTTTTCTCCCCAACACAAATTCTGAAATCTTCTTGAAGAATTTTCCAAACTCTTACTCTTACAACACAAAAACACACTTAAACTCACTCTTAAGCACAAAAGTGAGATTTCCTAAAGCCTTCAAATGTTGCTAAAAAGTCATATTTTTCTTCCAATTCTCGTCTCTATTAATAGATCTCTGAAAATAACCAAGGGTTGCTTCAAACACCCCTTCAAAATTCGGCCAAATTCAATGAATCTTCTAGAAGGAAAGTTACTGATGCTATTGTGCCCGCTGCACCCGTCTGTGGCGCTATAGCGCTAGAGGGCGGCGATATGACACCATATGAATTGCACCATTTTTGCTCATTTTTCCCTCATTTTCTCCAAATATCAATTTTATGTAACTGAAACAAAAAAATATACAAAATACATTATTTTAAAGTGCAATATCACTAAAAATATTCATAAAACGATCATAAAATATGTACTAAAAATAGATAATTTTAAGGTGGATCACGTTTTCCCACCAGACTTGGCTACATTCGATGGCTACTAGAAAGTTGCTGTCAGACTTTTTGATTTTTTTTTTAATAGCCATCGTAACTTTTTGAATAACAGATTTTTCTTCAGCAACTTCACAGTTGCTTCTTCAAGCAACTGCAACTATGCCAAACGGATTCTTATAAAGTTGAGCCAAATTATTGGGGTAAAGCTAAGTAATTTATTTTCTTAGATGATAATATTGGTGGTAGATATTCCCTCTTTGATTACACTTGTACTTTAAAATACAGTCAACATACTTATGTTTACATGATAATAGCATTTCCAAAACAGATATGCAATTAAATATGACTTTGTCAACGATAAAGTTTGCAAGGGGAAGGTTGCTCTGGAATGAACCCATTATTCATACTGAAAGCCTATTGAAAAGTATAATTCTAGTGCTTATTCTATTTGTGGAGATTGATTGCCATAAAGGTTACAATATTTATGAGGTTAGATCTTTTGCTCATACTCTTGATAGCTATCAATTTGCTCTTAACGTAATTGAAAGAACGTTGCTTATGAAATTTGAACGTATTAAGGAGGCTGGATTATTTTAACTTGAAGTTTGAATTCATGCCAAGTAATAATGCTTGATGTCATTACCTGGATCAATGAACTTGATTTAGCATATTTAAAGGTGTATAAACAGCCAATGCTAGTGACAGTTGGCTTATGTCTCATTTCTTTTAGGATAGCTCTTGCTATTAATTCCTTTCAAGGTTGTTATGGAAGCATAAAATTTGGACACGTGTATATTATGTTGAAAGATTTTTTTTACTTTTTTGTTGAAGGATTTGAAGGATTAGGTGACTTATTTTCGATGATGTAGCGTTAGTAATGGTGGACTGTGTGTTAAAAATTGTGGACTGTGTGCTTTTAAGAAGCCAAGCTCCTTTTCTTTTGACAACTAATTTTGAGAGTCATGACGTTTATTTGCCAAGAATATGTTGTTGTTGATCCTTAAGAACTCTTGTTTTCAGGGATTTGTGATTGATTTTATTTTCCTTGTGAAAATTGGTTTCAATCGGGGGTAGCTTAACACTTGCGGACGTTTCAATCTGAAACCATTATGATAGAGGCAATCTCTTAGTTCAAGCATGAGGCTTATTAGATTGCTATTTCTTATTATTTACTATTTTTCATCTTCTTTGTTATTTTCCTGGTTCTTCCAGGGCTGCCCGCATTAAATTGTTATCAATTTGTATGCAACATTACCATTTTGAAATCAAAATTTATCGATGCTTTTCCTATTCACATCCTAAAAGATTTTTATCCATTCATGACATAGATATAATAGTTATTTGGAATAATAAAATTGCAAACCTGAAAGTGTATATCACTTTCACAGGACAACAAAATAAGCACGCATGCCAACAATAAATATTTCTATTAAAAAATTTCAAAATTATTGTTTGCCTCTTCAAGCGCTCTTTTCAACAATCTTACACAAAACTTTCTACTCACACGTGCGCACGCACCCGCGTATGCACACAAATATATATTTATATTTATATAAACACACAAGAGCTAATTTTGTTGAAATTGAAAAGATACATAGAGGTTGTATGAGAGGACCCAAAAAAAAGTGCCCTACTCATACGATACATCAGACACTAGTATCCTAAAAGGATGAAACATAGATAAAACACAAAAAAACAAAAATTGCAGGAAATAAGCTGTTAGGCACGAGCCAGTTTGGTCTTACCTCTGCCTCTGGTTCTATCAACGGAGACAACTAACAAATTGCTGAGTATCGTTCCATTACCCGAAGTTATTAGAGTATCATCCATTAAGTTCCTAAGCTCGGGTGTGCCTTCATTCTTCTTTTTCTTTCTAGATGTGTATACTTGTCATTCCTCATCGGAGGACTGGCTCATCTGATCGGTGTGATCAACAATCAACAGATTGTTGGGCATGTAGAGGAGAGAATGAGCCCCCAGCTCCTGACTAGTAGTAACAACATTCGTATTCTGAAGAGACGGTAAGCATGTCTCTTCAACACCTGATGCATCCCGGGGATGTGGAACTTCAATACTATCCTGATTATCGGACTCAAGTAAACCATCTGCCAATATATCAGTCGGAAGAATAGACAGTCGGAAGCGGAAGAATAGAGACGGTACTGTCTCTGGTAGTGGGAGGGGGAGGTGACATCATGTCAACCGGTGTTTCAATAGTCCGTGGAATGCACTTAGGAGCGAAGGAGGGACAGGTATGAGGTGGGGCAGATCCAAATGTGTTTTTACTTGAATGTTTTAAATTTGGATGCAACTGATAACATTGAGAAGGAGAATGTCCAAACATACAACAGTGGGTACAATAAAGTGGTATCTGTTCAAGTTCTGCTCGCTGCCAAAATCCCTGATGTTGTGTGCCAATCCATATTTCTCTCGGAAAAAGGTAAAGTAATATCTTTTTCTATCAAAATTCTGGCTTTTGAAGGCCGAGTCAGATTCACTGTAGGCGCGTCAGCTTTGAGGGGTTTACCGTATACCATCTCTAAAGCGAAGAGAAGCTCTTGATAAAAAAAGTGGATCTTCAAACTTGGCAAGCGCAGCAAACAAGAATGGTAGGAGATTCAATACGAGGGTCAAAATCCACCGTCCATTTTAAAACATTCATCACCTGGTTTTCTATTCGAAGAACTCTTCTCGCAAACAAATGAGTGTAGTCTTCGTCGTCATTTGATAATTGAAGAATGTGACGACCATCCAATTTACCGATCTTCCAACCCTCTTTCAGCTTCATTTGCTCAAAGTCCTTTCGAATTAACTTGTCCTTTCGAATTAAAGTCCTTTCGAATTAACTTCAGTGTAGGGTCTCCATAAAGAAACTTATCTACTAAGAACAGTTGGCAGGACACAACTTGGGTGGAGATCTCTGCCTCAGTGAGAAAGATTGCAGGTTTGCCGTTTTTACGGGAAGCTTTTTTGAGAAATCCGGTTTCAATGCTAAGAGCAAAATTGTCGTGGTATCGTTGCGGAAACATATTCGAAAGAGGGGCGAAGACGGAGTTATCACTGGCGAGCGCTGCAGCGTAGGAACGTCCTAAAGCCATTTCTTCAGCAAGCTGACGCAGACGCAGGCAGCCACGAACTCTGGCCAGCGGTTGACAACGCTGGCGAAAGGCGAGTGGAAACGAATCGCTAGGCGACGCAGATGATGGCGCTGCGATGCGTGGAAGAAGACGCAGCAGGAGTCACATCTTCTCCGCCGCAATCAACGACGCCAACGCACAGACGCGTGAGAGAGTGGAGATCAGAGCAGCAGCGACAATCGAAACACTAGGGTTTGCCATGGGGCGGAACCCTAGCAGAGCGGCGGGACGACGACATTCATTTATAGATATATTATTTCTAGTATATATATATATATATATATATATATAGAATAACACTACTCAAATTACGC
>NW_018165280.1:625365-631590 GCF_001263595.1 Phalaenopsis equestris | reverse complement strand
TATATATATATATATATATATATATATAGAATAACACTACTCAAATTACGTCATCCTATCTTCTAAGTCCTCGTTTTCTCCAACAAATAGCATCATCATCATCAATATTATTATTATCATTACCATCATCATCATCGTCTCATCTTCGTCATCATCATCTTCGTCATCATCATCATCATCGTCTCATCGTCGTCATCATCATCATCATTATTAGTTTTAACCTAATTTTTTGGTTTTGGCTTTAGCAAACCATCAAAAGACCTTCAAAATTTAAATTAATATTAATTTTACTTTAACTAATCTTATGGTTTGTAAATAAATAAAATTAGAGTATATAAAACTAAAGTCTGCCCAGCCAACCATATTTTTCTATTCGACTTATTAACTTTAAATCACCAACATTTACCTTTTGATTGTTTAGACCCACGAAGCTCTGTGGCTTGTCGATTAGCTTTGTTCGATTGGTTGCCTATGTCAACCTGATGCCGTAAAGTCAACAAATCTCTCACCATCTATACATATTGGTTGTGTAGGGCTGATGAAATGTCTAAAGCATCGATATCTTGCCAGCACAACCATTTTAGGAGTTGAGATCATCTCTCTGACAAGATACCGCCCTCTTAGTCATGATGCAAGTATGACGAGTCATGAGACGTTAGCATTCTCCAAATTGTTCTCACGGGCGTCCGACCGGATGAGACCTAATCTTGCACTCATGTCACTCCAATTTTTAGAATGGGCTTGCTTTGTTTGCAGGATGCATCAGACATGCAACTAATGGAGTAACTCAGCTACCAGGACAAAACATAAGGTTTCCTCCTTCCATTGGTTGTGAAGCCAACTCTCAGCAGGCCCAGATACTTGATTTTTGCGACAATTTCATTAGATAATGCAACCAAATCAGTGGGACAGCACTTCTCTTAAATGTCTTGATTGACAATGTCCCATTGTTCTATGTACCCTTTTGGCCCTCTACCCTACTAGTCTGATGGGTTTCATGCTTATCATATGGTCGGTCTATTCGACCCACTATGCATCTTGTTGATTGGATTGCTAATTTCAATTAAATGATTCCATCATTCCACATCTGATGTGTCCGAGCGGATTCACTTTACATCAGGTTATCATCCATTTGAGAACTATTGCTGCCAACTTGGCATTGGAGAAAACTTTTGTAAGGAGTTATAATTCTTGAATGAGAGCTCCCTACCACATTGTCCTATTCTATGTGTTTGTTTGGCTAACATTCAATTGTTGGGCTCTTCGACACTGAAGGCATTCAGCACTTTTGACAACAAATTCATTAATTTCACTTATCAATTATGGAGCAGAAATGAAGGAAAAAACTAAATAAAACACCCGTAGAAAGCAGATTTGTGCATCTATCTTACGCGTATGCGAGTACACATGTGCGCACATACACAATAACACATGCATTGAAACTCTTAGCTACATAGTTTAATTTAAATCTTTACATTTCTTCTTCATGCAGATTAAACTGAACATAGTTTAATAACTCACATACCTAAATCACATAAAAACCATTTATGGTTTAAATGTCCTTAAGTCCCATTATGAATTGACCCTGTATGTGAATCATCATACAACGTGGCATAAAATATTGCAGGCATCATTTAGGTTTAAAGTTTTGGCTTTGTTTGATCCACTAAATGAGGACGGACACACAATCATTGATCCCCTTTAATTAAGAAAATAATCATTTTATTAGTAACTTGAATCTTTATAGTTTTGGCTTGGTAGCTCAAGATTCATGCTTACCTAAATCAATCCAAGAACATGATGATGGTAGGGCTTGCGAATCTTCTCCAATAAATAATCCCTTTTAAATTTCTGGTCTTTTAACTAATTTGTTTGATCTGTCTTTAGCTAGCAATCCCACTTGCAATTGCATTTGTTTTTGCAGCTTGCCCTTGATGTGGACAATCTTAGGAGCTAATCTCCATTCCCTACTCTCCTTCATATTAAAACTTGCTGGCCCGTGTCGGTCAACTTTTCAATATATAGATTTGAAAATATGAAAATATGGATATGAAAATAATTTTTGAAATTTAATTTAATATAATAGATATATAGTTTGGGTTTTGAAAGTAGTATGTTTTAATTTTAAAAAAAATGAGACCAAATGGATCTCATTCGTCCAATAGTTTGCATAATCGTGTCTGATACCGCGAATACTACACCCTCCCGAAAGATAAGTGTAGACCTCGGCGATAGACCCAATCCTGCAAACTAAGAGATTTGTGACATCCGTTTGGTCTGCGAACTTTTTATATATGACCGACAAATTCCCCTATTTAATACAAAGATTAAATAGGGTTTATTTTACCTGGGTTCCAAGTTCCCTATAGAGGGAAGCCCCTATAGTTAATTACATCCCAAATGACGGGAGTCACTTGAGAAAACTCTCGATAATGATCAATGGTTCTAGTCTTCAAGAATTCAAGGTTCAGGTTTTCAAGGTAGGATGAGAAAAATCAAGTGGGAATGGCTCAATGCGGAACACTTATTTTCAGGAGTCCAAAGGAAGGAGAAGGTAGGAGATGTCACTGATCCGAGGTAAATCTCGATGACTTCCCAGACTATCCTACGGTGTGGCTACATTTTTGGAGACAACGTTAATTAAGTGTTTAATTTTGACAGTTTTATTATTTGGGACTTAAACTTGCATAATGTCTGATTATGCAAATAACCCACAGAGATATGAGGGTTTACGTCGTACCATACGACAACCTCGGAACCTAAGGCGAGTTAGGACTTACGCTGCACAACTTGATTGTACAGGAGCCTAAAGAGGGAATGTGAGGATTTACGTCGCGCTAGGCAAGCTACCTCGAAGTCCTATGAGTTGTTAGTTGTAAGTCCTATGGGTTGTTATTATACTAGGAAGAGATAATGCTGAAGAAGATCCTCTTGCTGCCTCGTCCTGGCTCCTCGTACTGCTGCCCACAAAGTTGGTTCCAAGCTCCTGTCGTCGTGATGGCTCCAGGGTTTAAGTGTTTGAAAATTGTAGTTAATGTCTCACAGTTTTGGTGTCAATGTTTTGGTTTTGCATACAGAATAATCAAATTGCAGGTAAATAAAAGATACTTGAAAGGTAAACTGCAGTAAAGTAAAATGCTGTAGATAAACTGTAAAAGCGTATCTGGGCATCTGTTACTGTTGTATTATCAATGTTGCGAGCATAACATGATTTGCAAGAGATTTAAATAAAGTTGCAAGAAAACTAAACAAGACGAGAAAACTCAGCACAAAAGTTAGAAAAAAACTAGTCGTATAAATCAAAAGCAAAGGAAACATTTAACCACATATGAAAGATCAGGACTGAGTATAAGAAGTTGGTGAAAGTGGGGGCTTAGAGCTGGGCTGTGTGCTTCTCGACCTTGAACAGACCTTGAACAGGAGTTACCGGCCCAACAATCTACAGAAGGCAGTTCTTAACCTCAATCCAAGTGACTAGCCGTGGACCTTTATAAATTTTCATTGAAAGATTTTTCATGCAAAAACTATTATTTAAGTCTTTTTTATGAAGAGTTCTTTTAATCATGCAAAAGAAATTGTTGTTTCATTTTTATAAATATTTTGTAAAGTCGTACAGTCCACAGATTAGTCACTCTAATCGTGCTAGGTGAATAGACTCTCACCTAAGGTGTGTACCTAAAATCTAGGAAGCCTACACTGAGGTTTAGGTGGATGGGAAGTCTATGCTGAGGACTAGGTGAATAGACTCTCACCTAAGGTGTGTACCTAAAATCTAGGAAGCCTACACTGAGGTTTAGGTGGATGGGAAGTCTATGCTGAGGACTAGGTGAATAGACTCTCACCTAAGGTGTGTACCTAAAATCTAGGAAGCCTACACTGAGGTTTAGGTGGATGGGAAGTCTATGCTGAGGACTAGGTGAATAGACTCTCACCTAAGGTGTGTACCTAAAATCTAGGAAGCCTACACTGAGGTTTAGGTGGATGGGAAGTCTATGCTGAGGACTAGGTGAATAGACTCTCACCTAAGGTGTGTACCTAAAATCTAGGAAGCCTACACTGAGGTTTAGGTGGATGGGAAGTCTATGCTGAGGACTAGGTGAATAGACTCTCACCTAAGGTGTGTACCTAAAATCTAGGAAGCCTACACTGAGGTTTAGGTGGATGGGAAGTCTATGCTGAGGACTAGGTGAATAGGCTCTCACCTAAGGTGTGTACCTAAAATCTAGGAAGCCTACACTGAGGTTTAGGTGGATGGGAAGTCTATGCTGAGGACTAGGTGAATAGACTCTCACCTAAGGTGTGTACCTAAAATCTAGGAAGCCTACACTGAGGTTTAGGTGGATGGGCTCTCACCTAGGGTTTACTTCTAAAGGGTAGGAAGCCTAAACTGAGGACTAGGTGGATGGGCTCTCACCTAGGGTGTACTCCTAAAATCTAGGAAGCCTATGCTAAGGGCTAGGTGGATGAGTTCTCACCTAGACCTAAAGTCTAAGAGGTCTACACTGAGGACTAGGTGGATGGATTCTCACCTAAGGTGTGTACTCTTAAAACTCTAGGAAACCTACTCTTTAACTTATGCTTAAGGTGATTTAAGGTTTTCTATATCTTCCAATTAATTAAATCATCAATCCCCTTTTTTATGACTTAACAATTTGAAAATAAGTAAAACAAAATAAATGACCTACCCATGTCCAAAACTAGTAAAGCCAAAAACGAGGAAAACAATAAGTGAATCGGCCTAAAAAAAAACATTCAAACTTTTTCAAAATTGTAACTAAATCGGCTTTCAAGAAGAGCATTTAAATCTACTCCAAGACAGTGTTTTGGTCGGCCCAAAACAGCATTTAAATATTTCAAATCAGCATGTAAATTATTGCTCAAATGATGCCCAAAACCTTTCCAAAACGGTGCATAAACAACCCCGAAATGATGCTTTTAACGCCTCCAAAACAACTTAAAACAGTGCTAAAATGGTGACCAAACCGGTGAATAAAACAATCCCAAAACATTCCAAAACAATGTGCGTTTAAATTGTGACCAAACCTCCCTAAAAATGTTCAAAGAGTTGCAGCGAAACCAGTCAAGACTAGTCCCAAAACAGTGACAAAACCTTCATAAAAGTGTACATTTAAAGCTCCAAAAACTGCAACAAAATTAGCCCAAAACAGTCCCCAAAACATCATTTTATTATCCTCCAAACTGCATTAAAACAGCAAGTAAATCCCCCCAAAATCAACATTTAAATGGGGCACAAAACCCCTCAAGAACAGTAAATGAATCAACATCCGGGCGGCATATAAAGCCTCTGAAACCAACAATTTATAGTATCCAAACAGTGAAAAAGTCAAGGCAACACAGTAAAAATGACAACTTAGAACGATATCCCGATTATTCTTCAAAACAACGATAATACCGAGAATCCGGTCAAGAAGAATCGAATAAAGATTTGCATGCAATCCCCACAATTCCTATGCGTTAACATATCTCAAAACTAAACTTCAATTCTTACATTTATACCACCCAAATCTTTCATATTACATCCAAATATCATGATTCTATCCTTAAAAAGTTGAAATACACATTTTCATGTAAATGCACAAAGATTGAATGGTATGCATGTAAATATGGTTGTTTAGGTGCTAGGAATGTAAATACCTAAGAATTGTGTGGTATGTGTGTAAGAATTAAAGTCTAGGTGTTAGATGAGTGGTAAGTATGTAAATATTCCAGGCAATTGAGTAGTAATTATGTAAATGTTCCATCAATAAACATCAGCATTGCTCTATACTTTCCCTCTATTGACATGAAACATAATTATGGTAAAACTATAAATAAAAGAAAATCATAATTAAATGGAATAAGCATTGCCTGAAAAATTCTTTACCCAACTGATGTTGTTCTGCTTCAAAAGGCTCAACTTCGGCTCAGCGGTTGCCAGGTACCCGGACATAAGAAGATTTTCAAGCAGCAATCAACCCATCTGACGCAGTTTCGGCAAGAGCACGACAAGGAATGGGGAATAAGCCGCATAAGGGATCACCAACGTGGATGAGATCGCTGGCAAGGAGGTGAAGTTGGGTCGGCCAAGCAGGTGAGGGTTTTGTTTGAGTCGGGCGAGATCCTCGGCGCAGAGAAGGAGAGGCGAGCGTGGGTTTTCGGTGGAGTGGGAGCTTCGGTGCTGAACTTCTGTCGAGAAAGTGGAAGGGGACGACTCGAGCGATCTCG
>NW_018165280.1:596369-625074 GCF_001263595.1 Phalaenopsis equestris | reverse complement strand
CAGCGTCGTTTTTTTGTTGTTCGCAGAGGAGATGCGGGTGAGGGAAGGTTGGCGAGCGAAGATGAGCCGGGGCTTCGGAGAGGCAGAGGAGGAAGAGGCGATCGGGATCGGGCGGGGGGAGGAAGGAGCGGAGGGCGGGGGGGGAGCGCAGGCGGCTTCGGTGCGGGGTGCGGGAGACGGGATCAAGCAGAGAGGAGGCGAGTGTTTCGAGCGAGGAAGGTTCTCGGTGCAGGGGGAGGAACGAAAACCAGAAGCTTTCGGTGGAGAGGGTTTCAAATCGTGTCGAAGAGACAGGGAGAAGGTGAGCGCGGGGTCGAATTAATGAAAGGAGCGGGGTCGAGAGCCGTTACTTGAAAAGCATTGGCGGGGAATTGAATTATTTCTTTTTAGGCACACTGCTTAAATGGAAAAGTTTAATGGGGGATTAATTGATAAATTTAAAATTTAAAATTTAAAATCTGAAATCGTTTAGCCTGTGTTAAGCTCGAGTCCAGCCCAAATTGCACCGAACCGCGCCCCGTTAAAAAAAAAATGTGCATCGATATTCGTGTCATTTATGCGCGCGTGTAACCCTAGCAATATGGGTGTCCTTCCTAGCTAAAATTGACGTTCCGAACGCTGACGTTCGGTCCGTTTCGTTATCTGGGGTCATCCGGACGAGTTAACTGACGGGCGAGTCGATTTAAGTCAAAATCGTGTGTGGTGTAGGGAGTGCGTGAAAAGCGGCGTTCGCGAGTAATCGAGTCACAAAGGGTTCACCTAAGGCTGTTGATCCTATAGGAACTCAATTTCGGGCCCTCTACATGTTGGTCCTTAGCCCTTGCAACTAAAAGTTGAGTGCTTGGAACCACTCATGCGAGTTCTTCACAAAAATGAGTCAAGAATTGGCTTGAAGTTCCACGGGAGGTGGGCTCCATTACTAGTCCACTAGGATGGTCAACAAGGGACTCCTAAGGCTAGATCCTAGGTTCTAAGAGTAGGAGACTAAGACCTCACTAAAAATGAGGTCAACAGCCCGCTCCTCTTTTTGGTTTGTTTCTTGGCTGATGCTATGCTAGCCTCTCTCTTGTATCCAAATCATCTTATTTAACTTTCACTCTCGGTTGATTCAACACATGAATATAAACAGTTAATACATATATTATAAATTATATAATACATAAGCCTTATGAAATACTTATCATATGAGTACTATGCTGTATACGAGAACTTGCTTTATGTGAAGTCACTTGATCACATTATTTGTCTCTCAAATCTTAAATGATTATGTTGTATATTACTTATTATTTCAAGCTAGTATTCTTTTTAAGCAAATTTGATCTTGACGGTTTGATCAAACTTTAACCAACAGTTAATGATCTTTAATTAGCTATTTTGTAATAATGCTATTCAATTAGCTTATTATCTTGGGACCTTCAACCGATGAAGTTATAACATTTGGACTTAGGATTGGATTGTTAAAATGGGGAAATGTTTTTTTGGATTATTATGTAAATATATGTTATCATGGAGATTTAAAATATAAATAAAATCTCCATGAGTCCAATGATCTTGTATGGATTTTAGTGTTATAAAATTTTAAAAAAAATGTCATAGTTTTAGTCCTTCTATGATCCTATTTTTAGTGGTGATCCAACGTGGAATCATCTCATACAAATTAGGGGAGTTCTCATCTCATTTTTACTTTTTTTGGCTTGTTTAGCCCATTGTACAGGCTTTTGAGGCTTCTGAGATTGCAAGGGCAGAGATTCTATAATCGTTCTTGGCGAGCTTCTGAGTTTCTTGAAATTTTTTTGTAACTCCATTTTGTGCCTAGTTTATGTTCTGCGCTACTTCTCTATTTACATTTTTTTTGTTCTTATTTATAATCATCATTCATCATTTCTTTTTCTATCTTGAAAATTTATATTCGATTTATCTTTGTGTTGCACTTGATCCCTTAAATGTCATATTAATCTTGTCTTTCTAGGATCCTATTAGGCCGAATTTTGACAAAATTCCAATGTCATCTTCGGCATAGGGGGAAATTAGGGAATGCTGGGCCTATCGCCATACCATGAAAGACATATATGGGTGGCGTGAGCACCATGGTTGGGTCTTCTACCCCATATAACCAAGAAAGGCCATGTACATAGAAAACTTTTAGCAAGAATATTTCTGTTGTGTCAAGAAAGAGTTGCATGCGAGTACTTAATTTTGATGGTTTAGATCTTCTCTCTATCTCACAAAGAAATAAGAGTATGCGCTTTCTCTTCACCGCACCAGGAAAGATATGTACAAGTTACCTAGACGAAAAAGAATATTATACTTTGAATTGTGATGTTGCTGACAAAAAGTTGAGGCTAGTCAACATGCAAGAAGATCATCAGATTTTAGCTATTCATTCTCTTCCATGATGCTTTATGAATTTCTGGTCTTATGGAGAATGTTTGCTTTCAATCTATAAAATATCTTGTAGCCTTTGCCAGCCTTATTTCAGAGTATAATTGGCCCACATTTGCCATATCCATTTCATCTTTTAACTCCTCCTCCATTTGTATTAAACCTGATAATTCCATTTCCATGCTAAGATGAAGCTCTTTTAACTCTAAAAGCTTTGTCATTATTTTTTGTAGGGGTGCCCATGTTCCAATTCCATGAGCCTTATACTACGAGGGCTCCTAGCCTGAGGGTAAATTTATAAGTCTAAGGGTAGGTTAATCTTTTATTATTATTATTATTGGGTATAAATTGGCTTGTTATTTTTAGGGTTAGGAAGATATGCATGAGATTGAGTTGTGAGTCTTAGGTTTAGGTTTTGGGAGAGATTTCTTACCTTCGAATTGTAGGAATTGGGAGAGATCGCCTACCTCTCTAATCGTAGGTGCTTATCTTTGTGTTTTTGTAGAGTTGTTGGATTATTGCTGTAAAATTCGTGTTTGCCCTAATTTCTACGTCGAATCGTACGAAATTGGTATCAGAGCTTTCAAATCTGGGAAATTAACCACTCAATCGTTGCGACCAAGATTTCTCGTCACCTTCTGCTTCGAGATTGCTGGAAGAGATTGTTGCGTAGGCGACCCCTACTTGGAAGCCAGATGAGATCGAGTCGTTGTTGGCGATACTGTAATCGGGATGGCTCTGACGCGAAGGATCGCGACTAATTGAGACTCGAAATTCGCATCTTTCTCGCTTTCCTTTGTTGCACGCAACGACTATAGGATCAGAACTCACCTTTGCTACAATCCTGAGCAGAACTTGCTGGGAATGCAACGATTGGGAAAAGCGGCGCACAGAGACCCAAAACTCCCATTTTTCTCTTCCTTCTGCGTTGTCTATGATATCCAGTTGCGATGAAAACTATATGGGAAGGCAGCCGCGAGGGATCACGACGCATAGGGACCTGAAACTTCCATTTTTTCTTCCTCTCGCACCGTCTACACGATCTAGTCGCGATTAGAGCTATCTGGGAAGGCATGCACAAAGGACCGTGACGCACCAGGACCCGAAACTTCCATTTTTTCTTCCTCTCGCATCGTCTACGCAATCCAGTTATGATCAGAGCTATTTGGGAAGGCAGGCGCGAGGGATCGCCACACACAGGGACCCAAAACTTCCTTATTCTAGGATTGCATCGATTTGTACGCGTACAGTTGCGGTAGGTGCTCCTTGGGATGCTACGACGAGATTGATGTAATATGGGAATATTGATTTGAGGTATAGTTGTGATGCGAGCTAGCTGACGAGGGACAACGGGAATTCAATGTGTAAAATTTGTTTTTACAACAACAACAACAAATTTTTATCCCACTAAGTGGGGTCGGCTACATGAATCCTTTTTCTCCATTGCAACCTATTGAGTGTCATATTTTAAGTTCTAATAAATTAAGTTCTAATAAATTAAGATAATTTTTTATACAGTATGCCCAAGTCTTTCTAGGACTACCTTTGCCCTTTTTAATGTAAGTCAAATCTAAAACATCTACTCTCCTAATCAAATCATCATATGGTCGATGTTTAATGTGACCCATAAAATTTGTCTTTGAGATCGAAAATTTTTCTGAAAGAGATGACATCAAAGAAAGTAGATGATATGGAGAAAAAAATGGAGGAAGAGATAAGTCAAAGGAAATTTGTGATGGAAGAGAGATTTACCACCATAGAGGAGAGATTTTCTTTTATGGAGAATCGACTGGATGATCGATTCGAGAATATGAAGGAAATTCAAGAGATGCTAAAGAGGCTTATTGAGATGCAATCTATGAATATGCAAATAACTCAATTTGCAAAACCTAAACAAAGGTTGACCGGAGAATCTGTGCCAAGGTCAAAAGAAAAGTTGATCGAATGTGAAGAACACGAGGAGGAAAACATCCACCATCTCGAACCTCCTCTTAGGGCTTCAATTAGGGGTGGATTAGAGATCTATGATGAAGGCAGGTGGGCCGAAACTTGGTAAAGGGATTTTACAGGAGGTAAAGAAACGATGAAGAAGATAATTGGGTTTAACACAAAACCGGCTCCATCCGCTGCGCGGTTGAGCGACCGTCGTCAGTAACACTCCAACAACAATAATTAAAAGCATTTGTGCTATATCAGAGCAACATCACCACTTTAAGAGGACCGGGAGTTTGGAAATAAGCGAATCGGATTCCGAGCTAGTTTTCTTTGATTCACAAGATGATATCTCTTGTGAGGATTTTCTACTGATCTATTCTTGGCTTTAGATGCCTACATCTTGTCTTCCTACGAACTGTGGAGGCTTCTTCCTCACTTGTTAAAAAAATCCCTCCTTTTGAGGGCTAAAGAGTTCTCTCTCATCCTGTTAGATTTGGCTTACTTTTTTTACTCCTTCCTTATGTGGTTGCTGAGACTCTCCTGGCAAAGGGATAAAGAAGGGGAATGATTGGAGTAGAGAATAACAAGAGAGATGGTTTAGAGTGAGAGTTAAGCATATTCATGTGAAGGGTTGTGGGTCCTATGGATGCCATTGCTGGTGAGCTCTCTTCATGCATTCCTTGATTTAGTGCCGAGAGTGATACAGGAGAGAAGGCAAACACGGTGAAATTTTGGAGTGATCAGAGTTGGGCCCTATGCGTGAGGAATGATTAGGAGATAGACAACAATGTCAAAGCGGGCTATTGCTATTGAGTTTTGAGTGGAGCGAGTGAGCGACTCGTGGGAATGAGAGACTACGAAAGAGAAGGAACGAGAGATGCAGAGCAGACTGTGGGTTTAGTTTAGATTATTTCTTTCAGCTCAATTTTTTTTTTCTTATAACAAACAAGATGGGTGATGCAAATGTGAAGATGGGAAAGGTGTTCCAGGATATGGAGTCAGGATGAGGGTATTTTAGGTACTTGGTAGTGATGACGTCCCAAATTTTATAATGATTTTGATTTTAATTTTTTTAAACAATTAATAAAAAAATAATTATTGTCTAAATTGACTCACATTATTTCAAAGCTTGTATATGTTGATTTAATTGACACAGCCTCGTGTGTTTGTTAAGTCAATCTTTTTGTTGTCGACTTGGGCAATATGGGTGGATTTTCGTTGCATTTTCATCTCTGGGGTGCATTGATGTGGTTCTTTTTGTGGAGCGTGTGATTGTTATATGGCATTGATTGTGGTCGAGGTATTTCAAGCCAAAATTTTCATAATGTCGTGCTTGTTGCCTGTCATTTTTCATTAGATTTTATTGAACCAGATGTGAAATCCTTTTTTTTTCATAATTTTGATGCTTCAAATACATCAACACAATTTTTTTTTGAACGAGAGCATTTGAGTGGTGCTTTGAAACCTATTTGAGCGATTCAGTGTTCATTGTTTGCCTTTTTTTTAATTATGGTAATTGGTCATTTTTTGTTGTGAAGCACGTATTGAGGTCAAGTGGTCAACAATTCATAATTTTTTATTTACTATTGAAGTCTCTGCAAGGGGCATTAAAATGACACCTTAGCTTGTTTTTGAAAATGCTTACAGAAATATATTCAAAATGTTGGTATCTAGTTTATGCTATTTGCATATGACTTTGTTTTAATAGGTTGATCTCTAGCATAATAAGTGGAAAGTTGGCTAGATTAGTTAGGGAACATTTTTGAAGATAAGTGACTAATGATTAATAAAATAAAGATCGAGTATATGTTGGAAGATAAAGTGAGATCACGAAGCATGATATTTTTATGAATCTTGTATCTTTTTTATGGAAGAATAGACAAACAAATAAAGATATACCTTTTAAAGTTAAGATTGATTTGTTAAAATACATAGTGCATCATAAGTTTGTGAAGTATGATAATAATATACGAATTAAAGGGAACTTTAGTAAAAATATAATTTGGTCACCAATGTCAAATGGACTGAAGTATTAGAAAATAAATGTTCACTGATACTCAAGTTATGTGCAATAAAAATACAAATATTAAGATGATGTAGCGAATTAGGAGCAATTATGTTAGGGAGATGAATTTAACACCTATGGTGCAATATAATTAAAATAGATATAGAAGATTTGAATATATATGAGAGTTGGCCATGAACTAATATAATGAATTTTTAATAATCATGTTGAATCATTTGATGGGAAAGGGGTAAATTATTGATATTGCTAGAAGTTCAGTAAAAAGATTTGTGCAATTTAATGTTAACTCCCACACTTATGGATGTGGTCGGTTCAAGGCTAATAATGATGAGCAACGACGTAAACAATATTTATGTAGTTGATGCAATTTAATGACTGGGTTCCAATGTTCATTTGATGGTGGAGCAACTGACTGTTCATATTAACAAGCATCTCAATGCCAGTTACCTTAACAAGTAATTACTGACTAGTTAAAGTTTATTGAGATTTTAGTATCAGACTATTTAATGTGTCAAATTTAATCTCTTGACTCCTCAAATCTGATCATAATTCAACAGAGGGATAATTTTGGTCATATTTGTGAGTCAAGAGATTAAATTTAATATATTAGATAGCTTGGACCCAAATAGCCTCTTACAAATAGTTGAGAGATCATTTCGATCTTTTTCTTCAACATTACTATTTTCAATCTCAGTATTGTTCATTCTTACCTTGTACATTTGCATGGATTTATTTGGAATTTATGAGGCAGTGTAATTATTACAGTAGCTATACAGGTTTAGTGCATTGAAGGCTTTTCTTTTTAACCACAATAATGCAGTTTCGCATGCTATTTATGGATTTGGTTATTCTTATATTATTTATTTTTATTGATTTCAGGAGCTCTTTTTTAAAATGTTGGCGCTTGCAGCCTTTGGCCCCACATACGCATTTTTCTTGCAATTGTGACAGAGGTATGCTCAATCTTTGGTTATTTCAAAGATGAACAGATTCATCAAGTTTCTGTTCTCATTCTAAATTATAATTTTTTCCTTTTACGCATTTTTCTTGCAATTGTAACAGAGGTATGCTCAATCTTTGGTTATTTCAAAGATGAACAAATTCATCAAGTTTCTGTTCTCATTCTAAATTATAATTTTTCCTTTTGATATTCAGGATATATTTAAGTTCGCTTGATTCCATTATTCATTTTTTCTTGGTGACATATTTGAGAAATTTCCTTAGAAATTTTTTCTGGAACTAATTTCTTTTAAATTTTAGCAAGTGTGAAAATACAAGGGTCCAAGAGATATCTATTTGATAATCTAGATAATCTCAATACCTATGCCGTAACCGAGGAGAATGAAGAACATCAAACTCAGTAAGTTTTAAGTGGAAATTTTGAATCTTAACCGTACAATATTGAGAACATCAATAATGCACTGGCCATCAAATAATACTCATGTCTATTTCTAGCCAGTTTGTAGATACGTCAAGAAATCTTCAATGTATGCATTGTGTTTTGGTAGAGCTCTCCAGAGAGTATGCCTAATTTTTCTTATATGCACTGCTGACAATTAGATAATATTCGTTTGGATGCATGTATCTTGAAATTATGACATTGTTTTTGGTTTAGTTTGTTTTGAGTTTTATTGGAAAGTATCATTATCATAAACTTAAAGTGAAACAATTAACATAGAATGGCCTATGTCATAACAAAACTACCAATTTTAGCTGAATATGTTGTCATTCTTTTACTTTGTTCTAATACCGCATCTGTTCTTCAAACAGGGAAATGGAAGGCCAGAGCTGAAAACGGGTTAAATAATGGTATAACTTTAAAAAGAAAACATCTTAAAGTAAGCCATTCACCACAAACTTTGGAGGTAATTTTGATGAGGAGAGCAACTTCTTTGAGAATGATGCTTCATCCGCAAGCTACTGCATGATGCTCTATTCCTTAGGTTACGATGTAATTTCTCTTGGTTTAAGTTAGTTTTATGTATTATTAGAGTTCTACTTGTGTGATCGCTGGATAATTTGCGGGAACCATTCAAGTGGGACCTGAAAAATTTTATTTAATAAATTATGGTAGTCTATCGAGTTTTTGTTTGTCATTTTTTTATTTGTTATGTTATTCTGCTAATTGAGTTATTTATTTATTGTATAAGCCTTGATGTAAAAATACCTTAAGGTCTAGAATGTCTTTTGTATAGTCTAAAAATTATAGTAGTTAGCTTTTTAAAGAGGCATTCAGACTTGTTAGAAGTTATTAACATTGGTTTATTTCCTTTTCCTATAATTTCTTTTTTTTTTCTTCCTATTTAATATCCTTCCTATGTTAGGAGTCATAAATTATGTACCTATTCCTCTCCTTTCATATCAATAAAATTGTCCTGCTTAATTCCCAAAATCTACATGGTATCAGAGACGCGTGATCTTACCCTAGCTGTCGGGATCTTGCCCAAGCCGCCAAAACTTCCCTTGTATGCCTTATCCTGCAAGTTCGGACAGCAGGAACTCCTCTCCGCCCGATCTCCCCTCCCTGCAGGTTCTCCAGCCGCCGATCCCTTCTTCCATGAGTTTTCCTATAGCATTTTTCGTTCCGTGGTCTTTCTTCTAGAACTGTGAGCTTTCTCTCATGAAAATTCTGCAGTCTTGAGTTTCCTGTAGACTTATCACACGAGCACTTCTTGCAGACTTCTCTCGTGAGCCCTTCCTCTGCCCGACTGGTCTTCCTTCAAGAACTGCCGGATCTCCCCTCTGCTGCCGGCATCCTCATCGACCAACCTTCTTTTGTTGATAGTTGGGTAAGGGATCACCTCCGTCCATGTCTCGACCTCCAAACCTCACCTTTGACTTAGTCGAAATCAGTGCGAACTTCTCCACAACCGAGGTTTCTTCCGACGGTGTCCACCACCTAGCTTTCTTACGAGCCAATCACTCAATATGTGATTTTTGTCACAAACCCCACCATACCAGGGATAAGTGTTGGAAGCTCCATGGGAAATCTAAAGATAAGTCTTTGGCCACTTTCTCGCTCCTAAGGGACTTGCTACGACCTCATAATCCATGACGGTGCAGTTGATCCCTGCTCGAAACATTCCGAAATCACCGAACTCCATCAAGAGTCAGCTGGAACACTTAATTAAGCTACTTGGATCTAGTTAGTTCTCCAACCCGTCTATCTCCCATGTTTGTCAAGGTAATATTTTTATGACACTCACTGTTTTTGATTCTACTAGTTCGTGGATTGTTGATTCCGGTGCCACAGACCACATGACTGAGTGTTCAAAAGCCTTATCAACTTATTCTCCGTGCTCCAGAAGAGATACTATTAAAATTGCTGACGACTCCTGTAGTTCCATTGCAGGTAAATGGTATGTTGTTCTTACAACCGGGCTGACTATAGGATCTGTTTACACGTTCTTTTGCGGAAGTGTAATCTGTTGTCGGTCAGTAAGTATGACCTTGTTTGTGTTTTTTAGGATCATTGTTCAGGGAGAATGCTTGGACCTGCTAATCGGGTAGCTGGGCTCTACTTCATTCAAACAAAAGATATTGATGATGTGGACACATAATCCCATAGTTGTAGTTTTTCCTAGTCCACTGAATGCCCTATTATGCTTTTACAATGTTTTTTGAGTTTTTTATGATTTAAAATAATTGTATTCTTTGATGTTTATTAATAAAAATCTATCTAGTTTTAAATGTAAAATTTATCATTTAAATAAACTTCAATGTGTTCCATATTCGCCCCACCCTTACACTCCTTCCGCTTTTTTTTCACTGATTCATAGTGACTTATGGGGATCCTCTCGAATTTTGAGCTACATCAATAAACTGTGATTCTTTATCTTGATTGATGAGCACGCTCGGATGATTTGGGCCTATATATTAAAAGACAAGTCTGAAGTGGCAATCACCTTAAAAAATTTTCACTCCTTCATTTTGACCCAATTCAAAACCACCATCTAGTCATTTGAACCGACAATGGTCGTGAATATTTTAGCTTTATATTGGGAGAATTCTTGGTAAGTAAGAGCATCCTCCATCACAACTCTTGTAGGGATACCTCTATACAAAATGGGGTAGCTGAGCGGAAAAACCAACACCTTATTGAGTTGCTTGTTCTGTTATATTTCAATCTAATGTACTGAAACGTTTTTGGAATGACGCTGTTCTTGTTGACACATATCTCATCAATAAAGTCTCACAAAAATCCACAACTATTAAACCCCTTTTCTGCATTGATGCAACGTTTAAACTCCAACTAGATGTCAAGAATGCTTTGCTTAATGACGATCTCGCAGATGAGGTGTATATGTGTCTCCCACAGGAGAAATATTTCTCTCTCACCGGAGAAATATTTGCGTACGGAAAGTGTACGCAGAGTTGCGTATATTTCAGGTTATTCGGAGGGTACAGCTAGGTTACACTTAGGTTACAGGAAGAATTACAAGGGGGTATAACTTAAGTGTAACATAATTATACCCTCTGAATAACCTGAAATGTACGCAACTCTGTGTACGCTTTTTGTACGCAAATATTTCTCCTCCCACCGGGCTTTGACTCAACCTCTTCTCGTGGATAGGTGTGTAGAATGTGAAAATCTATTTATGGATTGAAACAATCCCCTCCGGGCCTGGTTCAGCAAGTTTACACAAGTTGTTGTGGGCCATGGTTTCTCTCAGGCCTAATCTGATCACACAATGTTCTTCCGCGACTCATTCTATGACCATATTGCCATCCTCATTGTTTTTGTTGATGACATCATTCTCACATGTGATGATCGACCGTCCATGAAATCTCTCAAAGGCATCCTGTCCTCATCCTTTGAGATGAAGGACTTGGGTTCTCTCTGATATTTCCGAGGTATGGAAGTAGTTCGGTCCTCTTTGTGCATTAGCTTTTCCCAACTTAAATATGTGACATTTACTGACTGAGAGGAAGCCACTTCTTTGCAAACCAGTGGCTGTTCTAATGTATCCCAATGAGAAGTTGGCAGACGTCCGGTGAACAAGACACACTACCAACATCTAGTGGGGAAACTCATTTACCTTGGCCTATATGTGATCAAACATTTTTGACACTGTTGGTATTGTCAGTCAATTCATGCATGATCCCTACTTGCATCACCTCACCTTTGTACATTAGATCTTTCACTATCTGAAAGACACCCCGTGCTCAGGTTTGTTGTTTTCTCATCACACTTCTCACTCTGTTGCACTTTATACGAAATGCCGATTGGGCCTGGTCCATCTATGATCGACGATCTACCTCGGGTTATTTCTCCATCATTTGAGGGAACCTTGTCAGTTTGAAAGTAAAAAAACAATCCATCAGTGCTGAAGCCGAGTTTCAGTTTGTCACTTGGAGTATGTGAAACCCTTTGTTTGCGCATTATGCTCCATGAGTTACGTATGCTGCTCTCTCTTTTTCTGCAACTGTTTTGTGACAATAAAATCCATCAACGTTGCCCATAATCAGGTCCCATATGATCGTACCAAGCATGTGGAGATTGACCGTCATTTTATCAAGGAGAAGCTTGATTCCGAGAAATTTTGTGTTTCATTTATTCATTTTATTGGCTAATTAGCAGGTATTCTCTCGAAGAATCTTCCTCAGCCATTGCTTGACGAGTTCATATTCAAGTTGAACATAATTGACATCTATGCTGCAACTTAAGGGGAGTATTAGAAGTTATTAACATTGTTTTATTTCCTTTTCCTATATTTTTTGTTTTATGTATTTCCTGTTTGTTTGCTTCCTATTTTATATTTTTCTATATTAGGAGTCGTGTAATCTCTACTTATATCTCCCTTTTCATATCAATAAGATTATCATGCTCACCCAAAATCTACAAAACCAATTAAAAAATGAATAAATGAAATTTAAAATTTTCTTCAGATTCAAATGTTCGTTCAGGTTCTTTATTTATTTATTTATTTATTTTTCTCTTTGAATGTTGAATACAATCCCTCCTCTGGTCAGAGAGCTGCATGGGACATCCGATATCCTTGAGTGATTCAAAGAGCTGTTTGGGATAATAGGTCGCCTTTTTCTCTCTTCTTCATGCCACGTCTGTCTTTTAATTCTGCTCACCATCTTTTGGATTCAAAAGACAGTAATTCTTATACAAGACTCTTTCCTGCTCACCATTTCTCTAAATTTTCTGCTGTTTCTTTATCTATTAGCCTGCACGTTTCTGTTTTCTTGTTGGTCCACTGTTCTAATTTCTTTTATTTCTCCAACTGCTACTGTGCAGTATTTCTATTCCGGCTGATTTCAATTAATGATTGCTGAATTTCATTCACTATTTGATCTCGATATTCTCCAAAGCCTGCTTGCTGTCACTGCAGGCCGCCAGTTGCTAGCCTTATTGAAATCACCACTGTAGGCTTTCAAAGCACTGAAATCACCCTTCTTCCAACCTTTCTCCTTCAAGCATAACCTCCTTCAATGTTCTTGCATAGCCATCTCTACAAAATCCTGAACACACTTTGATCTATGCAAATGCTGATCCTTTTCCTTTCAAATTTCAATTGAAAGTTAGATTGAAATAGCAATTTTGAAGTTGAATTAAAATTAGAAATTCAACTCTTAATTGGAATACTTAAACACCTCATTCCTTTGCTAAATTTTTTCAGCGTTTTTGGCTATCCTAAACCACCTAACCAATAGTTTTTTTTCTATCCCATACTTTAGTAAACTTAAATCTATTCAAAATTTTAATCCTACTAATACTTGGCCTCAATGGACGACGACAACAACAACAACAACAAGCCTTTATCCCACTAAGTGGGGTGGGCTACATGAATCCTTTTTCTCCATTCCTTCCTATTGAGTGCATATTGTCATTTAATTCTAATAAATTAAGATCTTTTTTTATACAACATGCCTAAGTATTTTTAGGTTTACCTCTACCTTTCTTAACATAAGTTGAATCTAGAACATCTACTCTCCTAACAGGATCATCAGAGGATCATCAGATGGTCGATGGTCAATGTTTAATGTGATCAAACCATCTAAGACGACTCTCTTTAATCTTTTCCGCCATTTGAGATACACCAATCCTATCACATATATATATTTTGCGTAATCTCTAAGTGTCAAGCTACTCATCCACCTATTTATTCTCATGTCAGCAACACTTAAATTTATTTTATGCTTCTCTTTTGAAGGCCAACCTTCTGCGCCATAGAGCCTTGCAGGTCTCATCACCATCTTATAAAATTTTCCTTTCAGTCTAAGCGGTACTTTTCTATCACATAATATACCCGATGCAATCCTTCATTTCAACCCACCTACTTGTCTACTAATAACATTCTTATGTATATCACAATCACTTTGAACAATAGATATGAGATGTCTAAACCATTTACACCTATTAATGATTTGATCACCCATAGTTACAACTCAACCACTAGAGCTACTACTACTAAAATTACATTCCATGTATTCAGTTTTAGTTCTACTCAAATGAAGGTCTTTAGACTCCAATTTGATCTCCATAATTCAATTTCTTTCCGAACTCTTTCTCTAGTCTTATCCACGAGAAGGTTATTATCAGCGAAAAGCATACACCAAGGTACATCCTCCTGTAAATATCAAGTAAGAGCATCCATAACTAAAGCAAAAAGATATGGGCTTATAGTCGATCCCTGATGTAATCCAACAGAAGTAAGAAAATACTTGGCGAATCCTCCTTCTGTTTGAACAGAAGTAACAATTCTAATATACATATATTTAATAACTTGAATATAAGCCATATCAACACTTATCTTCTTTAGAACTCTCAGACTTCTTGTGGAACCTTGTTGGAAGATTTTTCTAAATCAATTATGTAGATCCTCCATATTCTCTTTATACTTCTACATCAAACCTCTCAATAAATGCATAACTTCCATATTAGACCTGCTTGGCATAAACCCATACTGATTCTGAGAAATCTTTGTAACATGTTTTAATCTATGTTCCTTTACCCTCTCCCATAATTTTAAAGTATGACACATCAACTTAATTCCTCTATAATTTGCACATTCTTGTGTGTTTCCTTTATTCTTAAAAATTGGGACCAAAATACTCTTGCTGCACTTCTCAGACATCTTTTTAGCTTTTAAAATAATATTAAAGAGTTTAGTCAGCCAAGAAACTCCCAAATTTCCTAATTATTTTCACACTTCCTAATTATTTTCACACCCTAATTATTTTCACACTTAATTGTAATATCATCAAATCCTACTAATTTTCTGCCCTTAGTGATCTGTATATTGTTAATAAAAATAATATGTTTTCAAATCAAGAACTTAGACCTCCTCTATCAAAGACGGGAGTGTAAAGGGCATGTGTTATAGCATCTTCCTCTCCAAGTTGAAAGGCTGAAAGGCTCAGATTCTAGTATCGAAGCCGAGAGCGTAAAGGGTTCCCCACTTCGTATGCTAGCATTGGCCTCGTTCATGTTTGTCTTAAGTCAATTGCATGTCTCACATGTATTGTTGACCCTTGAGATTACCTAATTAGCAATAATTATAATATACTAAAATTAATAGGTCAAATATAAATAATATCGATATTAAGTTTCAAATCTAAATCATTGTAATCGAAATAGTGCATGCTAGTACCTATATGCTATGCTTTATTGACCATAAGTAGGAAGGGGGAGGGTAGCAGGTTGAATTGAGGTGTTAATGTCGATTTGAAAAGGTCTTACAAACTATTTTAATATACCTAGAAATAGCTAAGCACAAGAAAACAAGCAAATATTAAGTGCAGGCTAATTTATATACTTGCAAATTAAATATGAACCTAGAATTAATAGTTTAAACATGATGTTATAGAATAACTCTACATCTCTTTGAAGGTTTGAATTGAGAGATTTCTTCTCCTCATATTGTCTTGCCTTACTGAGTTACTGGTATCAAGAATTCACGTCATATGTGCATAGCCATTTGAGCTGTAAATCAGATCTTGATAAAATACTAATTTCCTATCCTTTGAACAAATAACTTATTTGATAAGTTATATAGATCTTTTTTTTCACGATTTACTTTTGTAGTAAATTTCATCAAATACGAACGAAATCAAGTGATGATTGAAAGATCGGTTTTAAAACATGAGATATTTTATATGAGCGGGTGGTAGTACCTTTTGATATATGTGCCTAGTACTTTTATACACTTCAATCGGCCAGACCATTCATGTGTAAATTTGTGGATGTGCTTTTTGATGATATCTTACTTTATAGTTGCATATTATAACATGATTTACATCATTTAAGACTGCTTTTTGAAGTCCTATACAACAACAACAACAACAACAACAAAGCCTTAATCCCACTACGTGGGGTCGGCTACATGAATCCTTTTTCTCCATTGTGTCCTATTTAGTGTCATATTTTCATTTAGTTCTAGTAAATTAAGATCATTTTTAATAAATAAGCCCAAGTCTTCCTAGGTCTACCTCTGCCTTTCCTAACACAAGTCGAGTCTAAAACATCTACTCTCCTACTTGGATCATCAGATGGTCGACGTTTAATGTGTCCATACCATCTAAGACGACTTTCTCTAGTTTTGTCCGTCACAGGAGCTACACTAACCCTATCACGAATTTATTCATTTCTCATTTTGTCTCTAAGTGTAAAGCCACTCATCCATATTATGCTCATCTTTTAAAGGCCAACATTCAGTGCCATGGAGCATTGCAGGTCTCACCACCGTCTTATAAAATTTTCCTTTCAGTCTAAGCGGTACTTTTCTATCACACAAAAGACCCGAAGCATTCGTCCACTTCGACCAACCAACTTGAATTATACTATTAACATCCCTATCTATTTCACCATTGCTTTGAACAACGGACCCAAAATATCTAAACCGTTCACACCTTTAATAATTTGATCACCCAAAGTCACACTTATGTCACTAGAGCTACTACTGCTAAAATTACATTCCATGTATTTAGTTTTAGTTCTACTTAAATGAAGGCCTTTAGACTCCAATGTAGACCTCCATAATTCAAGTTTTTCCTGGGTTTTTTCTCTCGTTTTATCCACGAGAAGAATATCATCAGCAAAAAGCATACACCAAGGTACATCCTCTTGTAGATGTCTAGATATCCAGTAAGACCATCCATAACTAAAACAAAAAGATATGGGCTTAAAGCCGATCCCTGATGTAATCCAACAGAAATAGGAAAATATTTGGTCAATCCTCCTTCAGTTTGAACACAAGTAACAACTCTAGTATACATATCTTTAATGACTTGAACATAAGTCATATTAACACCTTTCTTCTCAAGAACTCGCCAAAGGATATCTCTTGGAACCTTATCGTAAGCTTTTTCTAAATCAATAAAAATCAAATATAGATTCTTTTTATTATCTATGAATTTCTCCATCAAACCTCTCAATAAATGTATAGCTTCCATAGTAGACCTGCCCGACATAAATCTAAATTGATGATTATGAGAAATCTTTGTACTACGTCTTAATCTATGTTCAATTACCCTCTCCCATAACTTTAAAGTATGACATATCAACTTAATTCCTCTATAATTTGCACACTCTTGTGCATCTCCTTTATTCTTAAAAATGGGGACCAAAATACTCTTCCTCCACTCCTCAGACATATTTTTAGTTTTTAAAATAATATTCAAGAGTTTAGTGAGCCAAGAAACTTCCAAATCTCCTAAATATTTCCACACTTCAATTGGGATATCATCAGATCCTACAGACTTTCCACCCTTGGTTTTCTTTAAAGCCTCCTTAACTTCTTTTTTACTAATGCGACGGTAAAAATGAAATATTTTATTATTATTCACAATATTGAGATCACTAAGGTCAATCGTATTTTCAGAAAATTCATTAAAAAGTTTATCAAAATTACTCACCCACATATGTTGAATGTCTTTTTCTAAGAAAAATACTTTTTGATTTTCATCTTTAATACACTTTACTTGAGTTAAATCTTTACTTTTTTTTTTCCTCTTTGTTTGACTCATTTATACATATATTTTTTACCCTCAGTATCTAATTTATCATAAAGATTATTAAAAGCAGAATTTTTAGCATCACAGATTGTTCTTTTAGACTCCCTGCGGACCGTTTGATATTTTTTACAGTTGTCTAAATTTTTACATTTAAATCAATTTTTATAACATAACTTCTTATATTTTATCTTTTCTTGCACATTATTATTCCACAACCAACTATTTTTATTTATAAAAACTTTTTCTTTTGATTCTCCAAATACATCTTTTGCTACTTGTTTAATAGTGTTTGTTACTTTATCCCACATAACATTTGCTTCTTAATGAACATCCCAAATTTTAAAATCATGAATTTTACTCATAGAATAATTTTATTTGTGTCTTTTAGGTTCCCCAATCTAATTCTAAGATGATGAGTCATAGTATTCTTTATTTTACAACTCTTGTTCTTAAAATCTAGAACTAATAAATGATGTTGGGTACTTAAATTTTTACTTGGAATGATCTTACAATATTTACAATCTCGACGATCTCTTCTTCTCATAAGAAAATAATCAATTTGTGTTTTATTAGATCCACTCTTATAAGTAATAAGATACTTATCTCTTTTCTTGAATAAAGTATTAGTAATAACAAAATCATATGCTAAAACAAAATCTAAAATAGCTCTACCTTTTTCATTAGTTACTCCAAAACCGTAGCCACCATGAGTCTTTCTGAGTCTTCTATCACTTTACCGACATGTCCAGTTAAATCTCTTCCAATAAAAATTCTTTCTTCAAGAGATATCATTTGTATTAAGTCTTCTAAGTCATTCCAAAATTTATCATTAGACCCTGTATCTAAACCTACTTGAGGAGCATAAACACTTATAATATTAAAAATCTTATTATCAATGATAATAAGATTTATAATTCTATTTTCCAACTCTATTAATTTTTACAACATTATCTTTCAAACTCCTATCTATAATTACACCTACACCATTTCTAATGTGACTCTTATCAAAATACCAAAGTTTAAGACCTAAATTATCAATCTCCTTAGCCTTTTCTCCAACCCATTTAGTTTATTGAATACAGAAGATATTAATTTTCCTATGAATCATAATATCAACTAATTTCATTAATTTACTATTGAGAGTGCCTATATTCCAAGATCTTATACTAATATTATTATACTAATATTAGTTTCATATTAGTTTCATTAGTTTCATGGATTAGCTTTACCCGCATTCGTCCGTAATGTGGGAACCTTTGCTTATTTGTCACAACACCCGGGCGCCGGTGTAGCAGTCCTTGCACACTTTTCACTGTATTTATGCTATACAACATGTCGCTTCCAGGGGACGCCCTAACACTTACACAATGATCAAAAGGATTTATGTCGTGATTTTTTCGACAAGTTTTACGCTGGCCATCGACAACCTAACGCAACCCTCCACTTTTCACATCCGGGCTCGGGACCGGCAATGACAGTGTTTACTTTTTAAAGTTCTATGATAAGAAAAATTATGCACTAATTAAATTAAATGCATGTTTTCTAGCAGACAAAATTAACTTTGTAGGATATGTTATTTTTTGTGCGAGGATAGAAGTTGCCCAAGAAAGATTCAAGACATCATTGATTGCCATATATCTCATTTGTTCATGGACGTATGAAGTATCAATGTGTTGATTTTTTTATTGACTTTTTATTAATAATTTTAGCTCAGTGTTTGCTCTTTAAATCTAAGTTCTTAAAGCCGACTTTCCTTTGAAAACTCTATGCTTAATCTAGTTTCAAAAATTCAGAGATTGGCCAATATCCAATTTCTTGCCCTTAATAGTTTCAAGTATGTCTTTAAATCAGATTGTGATGCATCAAATGTGGGTATTGGTGTTTTTTTAACGATAGACTGCAATAATTTCAGGCTTCCTCATGCTGATAACGTGCTATTTAAGGCGAGCCTTGAACCTGGGACACCAGGGGACTTACAAAACGCTGTCAACCAAATTGCCAACCAGTTCGCACAATGGGTTGAGTTTTAAGTCAGAATGGGCATCTAGTTGCATATTTTAGTTAAAACTTGAATCAGATAAGATGAAAATATTAAATATATGATAAAAATTCTATGCAATTATTGTCCTTAACAACACTGGAGTTATTATATATGTTTTTCAATGAATTCTTTTTATATTCGGATCTGATAGACTTAACATTCCCCCATAGTTAGAATACGTTTCAGGGAAGATATACTCAATGGGTTGAGTTTTTTTTTTTTTTCATCTTTTCCACAATGTGATCAAGGAAATGGGATGCTGGATGAGTGCAAAGCTGCAAGGAGCATAGCGTTGTAGGGAAGTGTGGATATTTGTTGAATTAGAGTAGCTCTAGTGTTTGTTATTTGGAGGGAAATTCAAGAGCAATAGGCTAAGATATTGGATATTTAGTGGGTGACTAATGGCTATGATGATGGACTAGGTGTTTTATTGACTCAACTATAATTAGTCATGTTGTGTGCCTCTTAACTAGGTGAAAATGGTATGTCCATTTGTAATGCTAGTGAATGAGCTGATGCTAACCCCACAAGTATCTTGTTCTGAGTTAGAATAACCTCTAAGGACGTGCTTTATGTTCCCATCTTATGGTTGGTCCAATTGGCAGTTATTTGACCAAAGTGGCCCCAATATATTTTTAGATGTAATGCAGATTTTATTTCACATATTGAGATGATTTGTTAGGAATTGAGATGTAGTGGGAATCAATATGGCTAACTTTGATCCTTATGTTATTTATTTGATTTACCATATTAACATCATATGTACTTGAATTAAAACCTTATGCCATTGCAATGATTTGATCCTCAAAAGGACATTTTGATAATTTCATTTCCTTGCTATCTTTTTTACTTGGGGATCTATTAGAACTCCTTGGTGGAGTTTGGAACTATTTGAAAGGCTTGCATAGATCTACACACTTCTTCATCTATTAGCATGGTCACAACACACTTATATAAATATTGGCTTTTATATGATATTTACAAACAGGTTGATATCGGAGGAAACCCATGCCACAGCAGAAATATTAATATTATTGATGAATTTCAAAGATTTCAACTGGACTTGTTAAAACAGGAAATAAGTGATAACAAAAAAATAATACAAACAAAAAGACAACACAGACTCCAATAAGGGTTGTGGAAAGATAAAATGTCTCTTTGTGGTCGAGTTACAGCCGGAGCACCACCCTAACCCTTAGAGACGGTCATCACCTCGGGCGAATTACAACCGAAGCACCTTCTCGTCGTCGGATACAACCCCGAAGGGGAAAAATACCTCAAAGGCAGCACTTAAAAAACTGCACTCATCCAAATCCCTCTTTCTTAAGCAAAAACAACTCCTATATATAAGAGAGATTATGATTTATATTAGACAATGCTTTCAATTAGGAAATAAAATAAAAAGGAAGTAATATAGTAGACAAGGATTTATAATAGGGGATTTCATGGAAAAGGAAAGAAATAGAAAAGACATACATAAAATAGGTAGGAAATAAAATAGGAGAATAATTGAAAAGGAAAGGAAGAGAGAGGGAAATAAAAAGGAAAGGGGAGGAAATTTGGGCCGTGGTACCGTAGCAGCTATAGTACTGCATCTGTGGCATTGTAGCTGCTATAGTGCTGTGACTCATAAAAAGCTCCTGCGTTAATCTCCCAGTGTTGAGGAAGCTCCGACCTCATTCGTCGAAGCATTTAGTGTAGAAAAATTTCGGTGGTTGTGATTTGGGTAGTGGCGGATCTAGGGAATCCTAGGACAGTACTAAGGTTGGGTTGTCTCTGATACCAGATGATACCAAATTTAACCCAATGCAAGACACAAATTTATTAATAATTTATGAGACGGTTACAATAATGACTCAAAAGAAATAAAGACACCACATAGAATAATACAATCAAATAAAGACTCAACAAACAATAAACAACAATCTCGACGAGGAAGTCCAGAGAGATGAGGCTAGAGCGCTGGGAACGTTGTTGGCGGCTGGAATCCGTAGTCAACAAGGATGGCGGCCAAAGCCGAGGAGCAGAGGCAAGAGTGGCGGCCGATGCCGTGGAGCGGAGGTAGTGGGCTACAGGAGGAGAGCCTGCAGCGATGGGAGTCGCTGAGGGTGGCTGGTGGTGGGCTGCGGACCGCTGGGAAGGAGGCGGCAGCGGACTGCTGGGAAGGAGGTGGCAGCGGACTGGACGCCGGAGAGAGGGCTGCGACCTGCTGTCACTGAGGCGGCAGGTGCTGGGAGGGTCTGCGGGGAAGCTGCAAGGGTGCTGGCGGCGGTCTGGGAGAGCAGCAGGGCGCAGAGAATGCAGGTGGCTGCAGTGGGGGCGACTGGAAGGTGGCTGTAACGTTGGCGGAGCTGCAGGACTGCAGGAATACTGCAGCCAGGCTGCTGGTCTGGGAGGACAGCAGGCTGCTGTTACCAGTCGGAAAGATGTAGGGTGGATGTCGGTGCGCTGGAACGGTGGGAGGGAGGCAGGGAAGCTGCCTGTTGGACTGCTGGAAGAGCTGGAATATCAGCGAATCTGCAGGACAACAGGAAGACTGCAGGCAGGCTGCTGGTCTGAGAGGACAGCAGGCTGCGGTGGCCTGCTGGAAGACGTCAGGGTGGGTGGCTGTGCGCTGGAACAGCAGGAGGGAGGCAAGGAAGCTGCCGGTTGAGCTGCCGGAAGAGCTGGAACATTGACGAGCTGTAGGACAGCAGGAAGTAGTTGGAATGACGAAGATAAACACCACCTCAGACGGGGTTACAACCGGAGCACTGTCCTCGTCATCGGATATAGCCTTCCAGAGGGAAAACACTCAGGGAAAACTGAATCAGATTTCAAAATCAAGACCCTTGACCCTAGACACATCAACTCCTATTTATAAAAGATTTGACCCAACTTAGGAAACAGTTAAATTGAGGAGAATAAAAATAAAATCAGGATATCAGATTTAAGGAAGGAAAATCAAATCAGATTTTAGGCTTTTAGGAAAGGCTTTAAATTAGGAGAAGGAATAAAAATCAGATCTCTATTTTAGGAAGGTTTTGGAATTAGAAAAGGTCTAGGACGGGAGGAGAGGACAGGCAAGGTAGGAAAAAAAAGTAAGAAGAAGATGAGAGAAAAGGAAGGAGGGGCGGTGGGCTCCCTTCAAGAGGGCTGGCTAGACTGGCCCCCGTATGAGCCCCGCATCAGCCTCACTGGTTTGGGGGAGCTTCGACTTCAACTGTCGAAGCTTCTGGATCCTCAGATTATGGAGTGAAATCTGCAACGTTGAATGTTGCAGAAATATTATAGTCCCTTGGTAAGTCAGTCTTTTATGTGTTGTCATTGAGTTTTCGCAGAATTCTGAACGGTGCGTCTCCTCTAGGTTTCAGTTTTCCGAAAGCTCCTACGGAGAATCATTCCTTTTTCAACCGGATCCAGACGAGGTCTCCCTCTTTAAATGTCACATTTTTCCTTGATTGTTTGCTTATGCTTGATATTTTCTATTTTGTCTCGCAATCTCTTGCCAACCTCTTCATGTATTTTTTTGGATTTTGTGAACCCGTTCTGTCACATCTTGGTTGAGTTCTGACTTTGGTAGGAGTGGAACCAAATTAAGCAGTGTGAGTGGATTGCGGCCTTAGACAATCTCGAATGGACTGCATCCCGTTGTCTGACTTGTGGATCTGTTGTAGGCGAATTCTGCTTGGGCGAGAACGAGATCCCATTGTTTGATATTCTTTCCTGCAAAACATCTTGTCGGCCGTTTATTTTGAAAATCATTTAAATTTAATTTAATAGATATATGATTATAATTTTAGAAAATAATATTTTAATTTTCAAAAGTGAGACCGAATGGATCTCACACATTTGGTAGTTTAGATGGCTGAGCGCGATACCATAAATAATATATTATCCTGAAGAATATGCATATAATTGGTTGGTAGGCTTAAACATCTAAACTAAAAGAGTTTGTGACGTCCGTTGGGTCTGCAAAACTTTTTTTTTATAAGCCGACGAGTTTTCTTTTTTAATACGGGAGATTAAATTGGGTTTATATTAAATTGAGTTCTTAAGTTTCTTATATAGGCAAACCCTTATAGTTAATTACATGATAGACAATTGAAATCCCCTAAGAAGACTCGATTAAGATCAGTGGTTCTGTCTTCAAGATTTCAAAGTTTAGGTTTCTAAGGTTAAATATGAGGAAATCAAATGGGAAGGACTCAAAATAGGAACAGTTATTTTCAGCAGATCTCTATTTTAGGAAGGTTTTGGAATTAGAAAAGGTCTAGGACGGGAGGAGAGGACAGGCAAGGTAGGAAAAAAAAGTAAGAAGAAGATGAGAGAAAAGGAAGGAGGGGCGGTGGGCTCCCTTCAAGAGGGCTGGCTAGACTGGCCCCCGTATGAGCCCCGCATCAGCCTCACTGGTTTGGGGGAGCTTCGACTTCAACTGTCGAAGCTTCTGGATCCTCAGATTATGGAGTGAAATCTGCAACGTTGAATGTTGCAGAAATATTATAGTCCCTTGGTAAGTCAGTCTTTTATGTGTTGTCATTGAGTTTTCGCAGAATTCTGAACGGTGCGTCTCCTCTAGGTTTCAGTTTTCCGAAAGCTCCTACGGAGAATCATTCCTTTTTCAACCGGATCCAGACGAGGTCTCCCTCTTTAAATGTCACATTTTTCCTTGATTGTTTGCTTATGCTTGATATTTTCTATTTTGTCTCGCAATCTCTTGCCAACCTCTTCATGTATTTTTTTGGATTTTGTGAACCCGTTCTGTCACATCTTGGTTGAGTTCTGACTTTGGTAGGAGTGGAACCAAATTAAGCAGTGTGAGTGGATTGCGGCCTTAGACAATCTCGAATGGACTGCATCCCGTTGTCTGACTTGTGGATCTGTTGTAGGCGAATTCTGCTTGGGCGAGAACGAGATCCCATTGTTTGATATTCTTTCCTGCAAAACATCTTGTCGGCCGTTTATTTTGAAAATCATTTAAATTTAATTTAATAGATATATGATTATAATTTTAGAAAATAATATTTTAATTTTCAAAAGTGAGACCGAATGGATCTCACACATTTGGTAGTTTAGATGGCTGAGCGCGATACCATAAATAATATATTATCCTGAAGAATATGCATATAATTGGTTGGTAGGCTTAAACATCTAAACTAAAAGAGTTTGTGACGTCCGTTGGGTCTGCAAAACTTTTTTTTTATAAGCCGACGAGTTTTCTTTTTTAATACGGGAGATTAAATTGGGTTTATATTAAATTGAGTTCTTAAGTTTCTTATATAGGCAAACCCTTATAGTTAATTACATGATAGACAATTGAAATCCCCTAAGAAGACTCGATTAAGATCAGTGGTTCTGTCTTCAAGATTTCAAAGTTTAGGTTTCTAAGGTTAAATATGAGGAAATCAAATGGGAAGGACTCAAAATAGGAACAGTTATTTTCAGGAGTCAATGGAGTGAAAGGCAGGGGGTTTCACAGATCAGGGGGAACCCCGGTGACTTCCCAACTATCCTACGATTGGACCTTAACTCCGAAGAGACCTCCCACACCTCGTTATCGTGGTCTCGATCGCCGCTCTCCGTCCGCTTGCTTCCACGCTTCGCTTCTTGGAAAAACTACTCTAAGGTCCTTAACATATCGATTATAGGTTTGAGGTTTTGGTGTGTATAAATATACAGTTATTGGGTCAGTGACTCGCTATAGGGTACCTCCTAAACCGGGTGTCCTGCTGTCATTTATCTTAGAAGGTCCCTGCAAGTCTATAGAAACAACATGAATAATAAAAAAAAAAGAAATATGCTATGAAGCACAATAAACAATAATCAGTAGCATCGCAAGCATGAACTGTATATATATGCAGTAAACAGTGCAGTAAAGAAAGTGAAACGCTGTAAATATAAACAAACCTGTATACCTGACGGGTCGGCTGCTCCCGTAAATGAGGTTGGTGTCGCAGGTACAAGTAAACAAGTATAATGAAAAAAAAGCATGAACTGTATATATATGCAGTAACTCGTGCAGTAAAGAAAGTGAAACGCTGTAAATATAAACAAACCTATATGCTTGACGGGCCGGCTGCTCCCGTAAATGAGGTTGGTGTCGCAGGTACAAGTAAACGAGTATAATGAAAAAAATTTAAGAAATGTGTAAGCATGAATTTATATAAACAAGAATGAATAGCGAACATCACCTGAAAAACTCGAGAAGAGCGACAAATGACTCATGGTAACTCGAAGAAAACCATAAAAAACACGAGAAAAATCCGAAAAAAATCATGAATGATTTACAAAGATCCCAACAAAATCGTAGGAAACACATGAAAAATCCGAGTAAAGAAAGAAAATCGTAAGCATTTGGGTCGGGCTTGGCTCAGATTTAGGTATTCTCGAGGGACTCCAAAGGCAACTATCGGTCACTTGTATGTATAAAGCCCGACATTCAACTAGAAGAGTTTTCTACAATACCAACTTAGGAGGGCACTCCTTAGCCCAATACCGGTGATTGATAAGTGGACAACCAAATTATGTTACTTAAAATTTTTATTTTGGCATGCATATAGTTTTCATGCATATAAAAAAATAATAATATTAATCTTTGTAGTCAAAGTACTTTTGTAAATAGCGTATTTGTTCTTATCGTATCCGTTTTTATTATTTTTATAAAATATGATTGTCTAGATGTCGATCGCATTGTCGGGCTAGGACAATTAGCGATTGAAGAAGACAAGGGTGCCTGCTAGTTTGGTGTTAATGTATAATATTGTCATCTTACATTTCACCGGGTCTCTGAATTGGGTCCCGATGTCGTAAGATGAAATATTATTCCGCTCTACCATCGAATGCTTTTAACATCAAGGCTTGAAACCCCAGAAAAGACCGTCCAACTTACGACCTTGCTTGATGGTTCATATATAGCCGCAGTTATTTATGCGCGCTTATGTTTTAGACATAAACACCTAAAACCAAACCAAGAAGCAATGAAAGCGACGAAAAGAAAGAAATGAAAAAAAAAAGGAAAACTAACCCGCATCCAAAACCAGTTTAAGAAGGAAACCAAAATGGTAGGAGGGTTAGCCTCAATCATTCACCCAATGGGACTCCTCGAATCGACAACAAAATGTGGCACACCTATGATTGCTAGCTTCCCCTTTCCAAACTATCAGTGTAACAATCCGAAAGAGGTGTATCGAAAGGCTTCAATTGCTAGCCCAAAACACTCCAAAAAGCACATTTTAAAAGATTCTAAGTCGCTCCCAATTCAATCCAAACCCGCTCAGAAGTCACACTTCGAAAGGGGCCCAAATTGCAACTAAACTCTCCCAACAAATATCGAAAGAATTCTTTTTTTTTCTTGCAATCAATTCAGCTCAAAGGATTGGGCCGTGAACTATCTCCAAACATCTAGCAGACTGATCCTCAAGAGGGGCACCCGAATTCTTCCAAACATAAAGATTAAAATGTTCCAATTCACAATGATTAAAGCAATCAATTCCACTTCAAACCAAAAACTCTCGCGAGGTATAAACTCAACGCAACACAGGGGAACCCAAGCAGGTGTTCACGGCTAGGGCCGGCAGGGGAAACAAATAGATGCTCACGACTAGAGGCAGCAGGGGAGCCATTAACCAACACCACGAGAGCCCAAACAACAAATTTCAAGTAGGGACAGCGAGGGCGCCACCCAAAACCAACAGAAAAGAACCCAACCAGTAGATGTCGGGTAAGGGCAGCAAGGACACCACCAAAACCGACATAATAGAGCCCAGCTAGCGGGTTTCGGATAGGGGCAACAAGGCAACAACCCATGACAACACAGGGAACCCAAATAGCTGATCTCGGGTAGGAGCAGCAAAAGCACCACCAAAACCAACACAAGGAGGCTACAATAATGAATTCGAAAAGATCCAGCAGGGGAAAACAATCCAAATTAACACAATGAGAAGCCTTAGCAAGGCTCTGGAATAGCTCTAGCAACATAGAAGAGAAAATAAAAGTCCACATGCTCCAAAGCCAACAAAAGTAACCACCTGCACATATGTGTGAGGAGTTTTATCACCATATCAAAAAACCTTTTCGTAAAATTGGAGCCAAGAAACCTACAAAATCAAACCAAGCCAGCTTTATAAAACCGAAGCCGCCAACTCCATAAAACTGAGCCGAATGAGCTCATAAAACCGAGAACACAAGGCTCCAAAAAAATTAAACCAGCTCATAAAAGAAGCCACCAATTCCAGGATTTATACTTGCATCAAACCAAACTAAATCAGCTTCAAGGTGCATCAAAACATGGCTCAACACCGAATTTATGAATGCGTGATATACATGAATCAACTAAAGACATGGTAAACCGCCAATGAAGTAAAACTTGAATCCACTTCAAAACTCCTAAATAGCGACATTTCAGAAGCAGATAGGGAGCATGAGACAAGATTTTTTTTTTCCTTGAACAACTATCTAAAATCTGCCATAACTAAAAGAAAAGAAGAAAAGCAAGTGTTTTTAGATTAGTAAGAAAATCAAGCTCAACGAACTTGCTAAAAGGCCTAATCATTTAAAACAGTAAGCAATGACCCATTTTTTAAAAAAAGGGCAAGATGATCAAGTGTATGTGAAGGTAAAACCTTGCTCAAGATTCTCATTTTTTTTGCATGAATCAACATATTTGACATGAGCAACATCAAACTCAAAGTAGAGCAGCACTAGAACCGCAAGAAACGAAAGAGAAGGAAGGGAAGAGGTTACCTTACTCGAGACTTTTAAAAGAAACAAAAGAAAAGCCACAGAACCTCCAAACACCAAGACCACAAGCTTCTAGCTGAGCAGAAATTTCGACAGAATTTCCCCTAGGCTCCAAGTTTCGTAACCTCACAACCCTTCCCCAAGAGGGGTTTTTATGGTAGAGGAGGGGAGGAGAGGAAATACCACAGCTTACCAGAGGGTGAATCGAACTCAGGGATCGATCCAAAAAAAGAAAACAACCACCGCACGAGCCGCGGGGATCGAAGCTATCGGGAAGGAGAGTGCTTGCCACATTTGTGACTCAGGGAACAAACTCGCTAGGGTCAACTTACTTAAGACGGGAAGCCGAAGCCAACGACATCCAGCAGTCTCGAGGAATGAAGCGATCGTAGGCTTCAGGAAGGAGGATCCTGAATAAAAGCTGTTGGGTGAGGGACAAGAGGTCAAACCTTCGGTCACGTGAAAGGGGCTTCGACCGACTAGGGCATTGAACGAGGGAGAAGGCTCGTGGAAGTGGGGGAATCGGCCGAAGGAGAGCTATCGTTGGTGCTATGGCTTGGACCGAATGGGGAAGCCAGTGGTGTGCGCGAGTTAGGGATTTAGGGAAATAAATCCCCCCTATCTTATATATATATATA
>NW_018165280.1:568999-596342 GCF_001263595.1 Phalaenopsis equestris | reverse complement strand
CTATATATATTAATAATATAATATAAGATATTTAAATTTCCCCGATTCACGCACCTCCGTTGGTGCACGAGGTCACATCAAAAATGGTGTCCCCCTAGCTAAATTCGACGTCCTGGACGCGTCGGCAGGATCCGTTTCTTCATCCGGGGTCGCCCGGATGACTTGGTCGACGGTTTGGTCGAAAACGCATTAAATTTAAATTCCTTCAAAATTATTGCTCGTGATCGATCGTTCCAGTAATTGATTCGAGTTTGATCAATCACAAAGCTTTCTACAGGTGCAGGTGAAGTGAATTTCGATAATTGTGTGCATCTACGTGTGAATTGTGGTTTTCATGTATCATGTATGTGCGGAGGTCGCAATGAGTTTTCCTATGGTTTCAGATTCTACGGGTACTCGACTCGAGCTTCGTTACGCTGATTTTAATCGACTCAACTAAGCGTTGAGGATTTAAAACCGTCCATATGAAATTGCGAGGAGTCAAGAAGGAAACCCTAAGTTTAGATCCTAGGCTCTAAGAAGAGTAAGGGTTCTCACCAAAAATGACGGCAACACATCTTAGTAGGTTTCCTAGGTTTTTGTTCGCTACTTCAGTCTGACCTTCTGTTTGTGGATGGGCTGCTGAACTGAATTGGAGCTTGGTGCTTAGCTTCCCCCGTAAAGTTTACCAAAAGTGACTTCGTGATATCTATGTTAGAGGTAGTAGTTCTAGGGATCACGTGTAATTTGACAATATTTGTGAAGTATAAGTCGGCTATATTAGAGGCGTCTAGTGTGCGGTGCAGGGTATGAAATGTGCAATTTTTGAAAATTGGTCCACTACAACCATTATAAAATCTTTGTTCCTCAGTGTCCTGCGGAGACCCAGTACGAAGTCCATGCTAACATCCACCCAAGGTGCTTCTGATACAGGTAACGACGTATACAACATTGTATTCTGCCATCTCGTCTTGGACAATTGGTAAATCCTACATTGTCAGACGTGACACTCTACATCTCTTGTTAGCCTAGGCCAGAAGAAGTGCTCTTTGACGAGGGTGAGAGTTTTCCAAAATGGCTAGCAAGGCCTCCATTATGATTCTCTTATACAATTCCTTCTCTCAAGGAGTATCTTGGAATGCATAGCTTATTGCTGTAGAATAGGTAGCCATGCGCACGGCAGTATTGTGCTGTCGGTATTTCCTAATATTTTTCTCAGATCTCTTTGAAGTTTTCATTTGCTTTGTACAGGTCTTTGATGATCTCGAAACTTATGAATCTTGTTTGCATTGAAGTGATTAATAAGTGACGTATGCTTAATGGATCTGCTGCTCGATTCTGGCTCCCATCTTTATGTTTAAGTACAAAATAGAACGATACAAAAAATTCTACTCAGGTTGTGTGTCAGCTTCTAAGTTTTTTTTGGTTGATCATAAATTTCAAGGCTTCATTATCTGTGAACAAGGTGAAATCACTTGTCAATAGATAGTGGCTCTAATGCTCGTGGGCTCTTACGATTGCTAGAATTCTTTGTCGTAGGTTGAGTACTTCCTTCTGGACTCTTTGAGTTTCTCGCTGAAAAAAGCGATGGGGTATCCGCCTTGACTTAATACAGCCCCGATTCCGACACTTGATACATCACATTCTACTTCTAATAGTTGTGTGAAATCTGGCAAGGCTAGAACTGGTGCTTGAGTTACTTTTTCTTTGAGTTTATCGAAACTTATCTGAGCGGTGCTTGGCCAAGTGAACTCTTTGCCTTTTAAAACTCGATGAGGGGAGCGGTGGCAACGCTAAAATTTTTAATGAAGTCACCGTAGAATGATGCTAGCCTAAAAAACTGCCTTTATTTGACGAATGATTGCAATGTGGTCTAGCTTATAATGACTTTGATTTTTGTCGGGTCCATTTGAATACCTGCGCTGGATATGTTGTAACACAAAGAGCATACTTGATTTGTCATGAAAGTGCATTTCCTTGGGTGGGCGTATAGTTCCTCGTTTCGGATTACTTCAAAATCTGCTGTCAAGTGTTGTAGATGTTCCTCTTTAGGATGCTTATAAACTAGTATGTCGTCAAAGTAGACTACGACGAACTTCCTAATGAGGTTGCGAAATATCTGATTCATTAATCTCATGAAGGTGCTGGGTGCATTTGACAGACCGAAGGACATGACTGTCCACTAATGTAGTCCACCTCGTGTCTTAAAAGCGGCCCTTGGTCGTATTCGTATATGGTGGTATCCACTGTTTAAGTCGATCTTTGCTAATAGAGTGACTCTATGTAATTAGTCCGGGAGGTCATCCAGTCGAGGATTGGGGAATCAATACTTGATAGTTATTTTGTTGATGACTCTGCTATTGATACACATCCTCCATGATCCATTTTTCTTGGGTACCATTAGGGCCAGGTTAACACACAGACTTATACTTTCTCTAACTATTCCTTTGGTGACGAGATTTTGCAGTTGCCATTGTAGTTCCCCGTATTCCTTCAGTTTGAACCTGTAAGCAGGTCGATTTGGTAAGAATGATGCATGTATCAGGTCTATTGCATGCTGATTGTCCCTCAGTGGTGGTATTCCTTGTGGCAGACTGTTTGTCGTGACAACCTGGAAGTTTTGTAGTAGAGGTTGTAGGCGTGCTGGTATTAAGTTTTCTTCCTTGGACCCCTCGAGTAGGACTAGGGCTAGTGCCATGAGTGCTTCTTGAACCGACATGTATGTGGCTCTTGGAACGACTATTTCCTTGTTGTCGTTTACTCTAGCATCTTTACTTGGTAGCAATATAATGTGTTTGCCATCTTTCTTAAATGAGTAAGTGTTTTTAAACTCGTCATGGTGAGTTTTGCAGTCGTATTGCCAAGGTCGTCCCAGTAGAAAATGGCATGCGTCCATGGGAACGATGTCACACCATACTTATTTCTTAAATTGGTTGCCTATTGAGAACTCCACAATGCATTGTTGATCCACACGTGAGGGAATAGGGTAGGGGATATTTTTGGGTTGGTAATTCTAACTTTGGCACAATTTGTGTCAATACGACATTTTCACAACTGCCACAATCGATTTTCAACCTGCAAACTTTACCTTTAACTGTACACTGTGCGAAAGATGCTGTGTCATAACCATGACTAATCTCGTGCTGGTTCTGATTGTAAGACTCGTCGTATGACTAGTAACTTGCCTTCATTCTCTAGGAGTTGAAATGCTTCTTCGACATTGTCTTCCGGGTCTTCATCCGCGCTTTCCTCTATGACATCTTGATCTGTAAAAGAGACAGTTCGGCTTGTGGGACAGCTGGAGGCGATGTGGCTGAAACCATGACATCTAAAACACTTTCTTGTTGGTACTGCCCCTGACAAGCTACCTTTTTTGGGTTTCTTGTTGCTTGGATCAGTTTTTTGCATTCTCGAGTGCTAATTTTTCTATTCTTGGTTTGCTTTTGTCGGTAGGTGTAGCTACTGGGTATGACTTATGTGAGGATTGCTGCCGGACGGAAGACTGCGATCTGGCTTGCTTCTGTTGCCTTTCAACTTTCAGGGCTAAGGTTTGGATGTCACTGGGTGACTAATAGGGCTGCAGTTGAACTACATTGTTAATGGAGGGCTTCAGTCCTCCGAGATAGCGGACGAAGCTATGCTCCTTTTGTTTGACTAAGTCACACTTGATTTGTAACTGATCGAATTTGGCCCTGACTTCCTCTATAGCCATTTCTCTCTGCTGTAGGTTGTGGAGCTTCAAGAACATATCTTTGGTGGTATTATAGTGGCAGGTATTCCCGTTGTAGCGCTTTCTTCGCTTTGTCCCACTTCGTGATTTTGTCACTGCCATCCCTTGTTCGGTGACGTTGTAGGTTGTCCTACCATAATGAGGCATGCTTTTTCAGTTTAATAGCTGCTAGTTTGACCCGCATATCTTCAGGTATCTCTTTGTATTCGAAAGTTCATTTGACTGTACGTAGCCAGTCAATGAATTTATCTGGATCCATACCACCATCAAATTCAGAGAGATCTATTTCAATGCTGAAGTCGTGTTGGTCTCGGGACTCTTCTCTGGTCTCCTGTGGTATTAAATGCCGAAACGGCTTGGAAGGTATTCTTTATCGCTCACATCTTTCTGATGGAACGGATTGTGATCGTCGTCCCTGTCTTCATGTCGACTTTGTTGGTCACGACCTAGGGTAAACCTCACCTTGGGTTCATTCATCTAGTTATGCCAATTGTTGCTGTAGGCGGCAAATTTTACGCTGCAACGCATCCCGGGTGGGGTCTGATGCATTTCTTCTTGGGGGCATAACTGATGGTTTGGGGAAAAAGAAGTCAAGGTGAGTGGAGGGAAAGAAAGAGGGAAAGAAAGGACTAACAGAGAGAAGAGAAAGAGGGGAAATCAAGAACAGAAAGAAATGGAAGAAGGAAGTGGGAGAAAAAATTGGTTTGAGTAGGGGTGCGGATACTAGGGAACCCTAGGATAGGACTGAGTTGGGCTAGCTTTGATGCCAAATGATACCGGAGGAAGCCCATACTACAATAGAAATAATAATATTATTGTAGAATTTCAAATATTACAACAAGATTTTTCAAAGTAGGGAATAAACGACAACAAAATAATAACTCAAACATAAAGACAACACATGCTCCAATAAGGGTTGTGGAAAGATAAGATGTCTCTTCGGGGTCGAGCTACAGCTGGAGCATCACCCAGACCCTTGGAGTGGTCACCACCTCGGATGAGTTACAGCCAGAGCAAATTTTAGTCGTCGGATACAACCCTCAGAGAGGAAGAATGCCTCATAGACAATACTTAGAATCTGTACTCATCCAAATCCCTCTTTCCTAAGCAAAAACAACCCTTGTATATAAGGGGGATTATGACTTATACACAACACTTTCAATTATGTAAAAGAATAAAAATAAAGTAATATAATAGACATGGATTTATAATAGGGGATTTCATGAAAAAGGAAAGAAATAGGAAAGACAGACATAAAGTAGGTAGGACATAAAATAAGAGAATCATAAAAAAGGAAAGGAAGAGAGAGTGAGATAATTGAAAAAGGAAAGGGGAGGAAATTGTAGTTGCGGTACTGTAGCGGCTATAGTGCTGCTTCCTCAACACTGTAGCTGTTACAGTGCCGCGACCCAGAAAAAGCTCTCGCGTTGCATATAGTATGTTTGTGATGGTCCTTTTTTCTTCAAGTATCTTTCCCACCGTATTGGCACACTTTGCAAGTTCAAATATGTATAAAACCCATGCATTTTTTATTGAAGGACTAAATTGAATCAATTTAGGGTTGATTCAAATAATTTGATTCAACGATTAATGTTAGAATCCATAAAAGTCAAATACTTTGCATACGAAGATAAACTATTTAATATAAAGTTATATTATTCATATATTATATCGTTAAATATTATTTTTTAGGCTCTAGTATGACCCCCAGACATGAGCATTATATTGACATGCTTTCCTTCTCGTCTCCTGAATCTTGATGGAATGCCAGCAATGAGAGGCAATACTCTAGCTGGATCATGGCGCTAACATTGTCAAGGTCCATTTCGATTAAAAATCAATAATGTAAAGATCTTCAAAATTTCAACCTGACTGTAGATTTTGGCTTGGTTTTTAAACTAGCTAGATTGAAGAACATTGTCGTAGCCTTCAAACTACCTAGATCAAAGAACAATAGCCCTTCAAACTGATAGGTTGGTAGATCAATGATCTTTGAAACTAACTATATCGGTTCTTTAGTTATTTATTTTTTTTATGCATGTTTTCTACAACGATGACTAGATACCTGCAGTCATGTTCGTTTTTTGCAGTTATGTTTCTATTATTTAAACATGTACCTTTATTAAATATTTTGCTGACATTTTTTGTATTTTTACGTGATTACAGGGTCGCCTATTACGATTTTTCCAAATTTTCCAGCTACGCTACTCTATATCTAGTTCTGCATTGTCAAATTCCTTTTTCTGGATTATATTGACAGTCAAGATGGTCAAGTCATTGGTGTTTCAAAAGCTTGGCAGTGCAAACTTGCCCTTGGCTTGTGTGTCTAACTCAATTAACAGACCAGTATCACTTCAATTGGATGTATCTCTCCCTTCTATTGAAGATATTAGATGGAGTTTCTCTAGGTTGTATTATTTATTCAACATGCAGCTTGACAGGAATATTGGAACGTAAGTTTAGCGTATATAACTGTATCTTGTTTTGTCCAAAACAATATTTGTTTTCAATTTAATTTTATTTTTAAGCCTATCCTGTTGATTTATGTCGAGTATTGAAAATTATTTCATTAAATAAAGAAGAAAGGGGAAATGAAATTGTAATAAAATTGTGAAAGTTCAATTGGCTCTCCCAAATTGTTTGATGTTGTACATCTTGTAGATATGAAAATTTGTTCTTTTTTGATATCCACTATGAATAGAATGAACTTAGGGTTTTTTTCTGTAAGAAAGAGATACTTTTGGTAGACATTTTGGAAGCTTAACCACATTGGAGTAGTAATTGTTGATGCTTATATTTCTCAGGTTCTTCAAGTTACTTTTGGCAATTATAGGGCAAAATTGGCAGCTATTGAAAATTTTATATGCTATTCTATGCTTAGCGTAGATACAATACGAGGAGAAGATTTGATATGTAAAATAACTAAGAGATGAGAGATTTATAGACATTGATCAGATTTTTTAAAGTATGAAGGCATCTATAGTATGATTTAAATATGAGAAGATTTGATATGATAAACATCTATAGTATGATTTATTTTTTTAAATATGAAGACATTAAGGAAGATGGAAATGCCACTTTGATAAATTGTTAATGCTAGTTTTGACGAGGAAATCATTTTGGAAGTGATATTGATCAAAATTGTTAGGTGTATCATATATTGAATAAAAAAAAGTGGAATGGAAGTAGCTTGAAAAAAAAGATGCATGATATTAAATCTTTAAATCGAAATGAAATACTTATTGGGATTTGGAATGTTATGGATGATTAGAGCAATTTTGTTTACAAATCTTTTTATTGAAAATTCGAAGACTATGATAATCCTTACTGAAAAAAGACGAAGCATTTTAATATATGAATTTAAAGACAAACAAGATATCAAAGATTGTAGTAATTAGAAAAGAATTAAATAGAACACAGACTTTGAAAAATTACGCCATTATTGAAAAAATAATTTGGATTAAGATTAATATAGGAGAATTCCATGTGGATGCAAATGTTGTGCTAAGATAATTATGGGCAAGTAGAGAGTAAAAAAATAATCTTTATATAGTTTTAATAAATTTTGCAAAGTTTATGATTAGATATTATGAGAATTAATTTAATGTGCATCAAGGAAAAAATAGCGTGATTCAAAGGCATGTTGAAGTTCTTAAAGATATATATTATGTCACATTGACTAGTATTTGATGTGATTGCTGAGTTATTTACCAAAGAGTTTTCAATTGAAGTATTTTTATATGAAGGCTTAACACCATTTATTTCGTTTTTGTTTTGATTATGGTGATGCTTGCAAAGAGTATTTAAAATGAAGTGTTGGAGTATTTTTTTCGTGGATGACGTAGTTCTTTTCAATGAAATCTCCGGTTAAACAATTAAAGAGTTAATGAAGAAAATATCTAGTTAAAGAACTTTCGTTTAGTAGAATAAAGGTTGAGTATATATTATATAATTTTAGTTGGCCTGATATTAATAATTTACGGTCAATGTAATTAAATGATTTGGCGATGTCTGGATGTGATAGTTTTTTGGATTTTAATTAAACTGGATATTTATATAGTTAAGGATATAACTTCTAGAGTTATGATTGGCTGGTTAAAATAAAGTAGTGCCTCAAAAGTGTCCTGCGATAAGAAAAAAATTAAATTACATAGTGTCACCTATGCTTGTTGGGATTCTAATACTAGTAATATTAGTTAATATCCAAGTGAGCATGATGTAATTGAGGATGTTAAATGGAATGTATGATTAACTAGAAATGATAGTTTTAAAAATAATTATATTAGAGGGATGATGAGATTGTCATCTATTTTATTATAAGCTAGCAGAACATAGACTGTGGTTGTTTGAGCATGTGCAACAAAGGGTAGAAAATACACAATAAGACTGAGGAAAAATAGTATTCAAATATTAAAATGGAAACGGGTGGGACAAGGTAACATGCATAGATGCTGTGTGAAAATATTTATGTAGACTTGATTCAATGCCTCATGCTCAGCAAGACTAACGCATAACGAGGATTCATTGATTGAATTCACCGTAGTTAGGATGAGGCTATTGATTATAATAATGATGATTAGAACCATTCAATTCTGTGTTTATAATTCAATTTCTTAAATTGCGTCTCTTAATATTTTTAGAATGTCTAGTATGAAGAGCATCCCGTTAACAATACCAATGCTTTCCACAGTTCTTAATTTTTGATGAAAACTGAAACCTATAATTGTTAAAACTCTACTTTCACCAGATGCCTACTCGCAGCTTGAAATTGTTCATTTTGATTTGTATCTTGCTTTAATTTTTATGGTATTGAAAATTTTAAATTGATCAAAGAGGTTTTGTGCATTTTGTAGGTTTTTCGTTGCCTTACTAGCAGCATGTTTCTCATTCGTCATAGTTGGAGGTTTTTTATTTTACAAGTTCAGGTACTTATGTTACTTCTGTAATGAACTCCGTGCTTATCTTTAGTCAAATATACAATGGAAATGGTTGGATTGATTTTTACCCAATCTTGGGATCCTTTTTGCTGTATATTGCAAGCTGGAGAGGAAGATAAAAAGAAAAGTGAAATATTAATAGAAAATAGAAAGACTAAAGAAAATCTCGGTTGCTTAGTACCACACCATCACAAAATGTAGTATTTTTTACACGGCTTAGGAAGAAGAGCCAGCCAGCACACAACACGGACCTATTATCAAAGTCACAAGAAATTTTCTTTCAACATTATTGATAATAATATGCACCATAACCTCTTTTTTATAATGAGAATAAAACCAGAAAATATGTAAATTAACATTAGGATATTTTGTTAGGGTACTAAGCTCTAGTAAATCCAAATTAATCATAAAGAAATAAACAAAGTAAATTAAAATCTCAATGACAACTAATAAATTAAACTAAGTTCGCCATCAGTGCTGTTAAAACTTATTTCCTTTGTTGTTATACCCATTCCTAACTATTTTTGGATGCCTAGCATTCTAGATAGCTGAGTGTAGTGCGTTCATGACGCGGTAGAGGGATCCCGTGATCTTGATTCTGTAGGTAGCGCGACATCCAAATCCCGTGCTTGTGAGAAGTAGCCGCCATTTACTTTTTTTATTATTGCTTCTTTCCATTTTAGCAAGTTTCCTCATTTCCTTTCCTTCATTTTTATTCCTTTCCTATATATGTGTTGTATTAGGGTTTTGATCGGTAGTTTGGTAGTGTTTTTTGTTCGGAGCAGCCGCCATCTCTGTCTTCACTTCTAGGGCTGTAAGCCAGGGTGAAGGGGTGCTCCAAAGGTGGTGTTTGTACTTCCCTAACTCCTCCGTATCCTTCCCGCTTCACTGCCACACATCCCTTTTTTGCTGCAGCTGCCTAGAATATTTGATCCCGACTGTTTTCCTGCAGCTGCCAGCCTTCCGACTGTCTTCCCCTTCTTGTCCTGCATTCGAGCCGCCCAAAACTGCCCCTTCCTAGTCATGTTCCTGCAGTTTAATCCCACCCACCTTGCCGCTGCCGCCCAGGACAACTAGGGATCACTACCTTCCTGCTGTTCCACTGGTATCCGCCCCAACTCCTTGCTGCCACCACTTTGGACAGCAACCCCTCATGCTGCTCCCTGCAGTTTCACACTTCCCACTTGCTGTAACTCACATCCGTTGTTGCCGCCATACCTCCACCTTCCACGCTCTTAACAACCACTACTACCACCCTTGGATCTAATCCCTATCTTGAGTTTGTGTTGTGAGTTGTTGCAATTTCAAATTTGTGTTTGTTGGTTGTAATTTCCCACCGATTTTAGTACTAATTTGTTTTTTCTATTGTTGTTGGTTAACTCTGGTATCAGTTCACCCAAGTGCAGTACGGCCTTCTAATTCTGCATTTTTCTTACCTTTTCTTTGAAAATCTGCTTCAAACCTCTTCTTTATTGACTCTATGAAACAATACCACACTTCTGAATTATGGTAAAAGCTAAAAGTCCAAAATAGTTCCCCAACAATTCAATTGTGGCTAAGTTAATCTCATAGTTTCACATTTTTCTATCTTACTAAATTGATCTGAAATGGTCCCTTATGGACTAACTTTGGATTACTTTTGTAAAATCGGACTTTTATTGCAATTTCATTCAATTTCTACCCGAGGGATCATTTGGGATGATATTTGTTTATTTGAGTGACTTAATTATCCATTTGTGAATAATTGGAGGACTATTGTAGCTTTTCTCCACTATAAAAGGACAATGCATGGAAGTTAATGACTAATTTCTTTGTTTTTTGCCAAGAATGTTCTACAAACATTTCTGTAATAAGTCATAATTATTGTAGAAGTTTGTTGAAGATACATGTGACACTTCAAGTATTAGTTTATGGATGGCTAAGATAGTTGTTTGGGGCATCAGCTTTGTGGCCCAGGTTTCATTCAAGGGAAGGCAATGCATGCTTTTAACATTGATGTAGTGCGTCTGAGTTTTAAGGTGATTTTTTTCATATTTATCAAATAAAAACTTGCTAAAAGTTTTTTTGGAGGCATTCTATCACAGCTTCTCATTGATCAGAATAATATGTGCTTTGGTCTAATAGGCCTCACAACTATCCTTTTGTTGCTAGATCCCAATAGGTCATCCATCGTAGGAGCACTCTTTTGTACTCTTACTTTAAGGGTTCTTAGCCAACTATTGCACTAAATGGTGCTTCATTGTATAGAGTTTTCAATATTTCTCTTTCTTTTGCTGTAATTGCACCAAAGATAATTTTTGAAAAAAAAAATTTTGGTCCATTTTTTAGAAAGATTTAATAGTAACAAGTCCCTTTGATTATTTTTGGTAGTCATGACTGACATTTTAGAATTAGGCGTGTCACTATTCTTGTTTTTTTTTTGTTTTCTTTTGTTTGTTTCAAGGAGAAGACCTCGTTTAAGGAGAGTTAATTTTATCTACCAAAGGTTGAATTCTTGGTCAAATTCAACATTCAATTATAAAATAATTTCAATTACTTTTTCTTTATATTGTTTGAGCACCATGGCAGCATTGTGGCATTTCATCGTGAGATTTTGGTAGTATTCTTTTATACAATAAACTTTCATTGCTTTAAAATATTCAATGATAGAGTGGTTTATCTTATGTGATTCTTGGAAGTTTTGTTTTGATCTCTTAGATGAGAGTAACAACCTTTTAAACGTCTTTTGCAATTCTTATGAGTTGGTTTACTTTACAACCTTTTAAACGTCTTTTGCAATTCTTATGAACATGTATTGATGCTGGTGTTGCCCTAGTGCTCGATACGTGCACTGCGTTCTCATGGGGTAGAAGTCCCGCGAGCTCGCAGATCACGAGTTGTCGGGACAATGACAGAAGTGGTACGAAGCTTCGTCCCGCGAGGGTAGAATCACAAAGTAGACTCGCGAACCGTCGCGATCCTGGCAGAGGCTTGCAAGCTACCACACTTGGGAAGACTTTTCTGGATTTTTCTGCCCTCCTTTTGTGTCAGAGCCTATAAATTGTTGTCCTAGGTATGTAGGGAGTCAGTTTTGAGTGTGTTTAGTTTTAGATCTTTTGTGTGGAGTTTCCTTCCCCTTTGTGGGCTGTATCTGGGGAGGTGGTGTTGCTCTGACTGTATCTCTTCCGCGGTGGTGATTGTATCTTCCACTTTTATCCTCTCCAACCTATCTCTTTCACTCCCCTTAACCGCCTCCCACTTCAATCTTCTCCTAACCACCACACAATCGCTGTCGAACACCCACAACCCTTACCACTTGCTGTCCCTTCAGTTCCATACCTTCCCCTCGCTGCCAGCAGCACTTTGTTGCTGTCACCTCCCCTGCTAGGCATCCCGACCCACCTCACCAATCTTCACCCATTGTAATACATCTAAAAGTGTTGTTGGCGTCATTTTGTGTTTGTATATTTTAATATTAATGAAAATTTACTTTTTTGTGTTTTCATTATTTCTCTTATTACTAGTTCCGATATCATTTGGTATTAGAGCTAGTTCAATTCTAGTCTATTCCAGGGTTCTTCAGCACCCACCCCTAGTAGATTCACCTCGATCAACTTTTTTTTTCTTTCAATTCACAATTTGAGCCATGCCACCATAAAGAGATATATCAGACTCTACTCGGGAAGAGATCCAATGTGAAATTCGTCGTTTGTAACAGAGACTAGTAGAGTTAGATGACGGGAACCAGAAAGAGATTACCTTCGACTGTGATCGAAAGAGTTTTAGGGCAAACAGAGATGAAAATCTTAATCCGTTCCACAGGGAAGATCACAACGACGAAGAATATCGGCAGCCGTTTTGGTATCCAATATCAAATGAGGCCAAGAGAAGAGGCCTCTTATGGAGGCCGGCGGGATTTTGGCTTCAAGTTGTACCTCCCAGAGTTCGAGGCAAGTATGGATCCCGATAAGTTTATCGACTGGCTGCAATCCGTTGAAGGGATTTTTGAATATAAAGATGTACCAAAAGATAAACTAGTTAAGCTAGTCACTATTAAGCTGAAGAAGGGTGCTTCCGTATGGTGGGAAAATGTGCAGATAGTGAAAAGATTATTAGGTGAGAGAAGATGAAGAAAGTAATTTAGAAAAAGTTTCTCTCACCCCACTATCTCCAGGATATGTTTCTAAAACTTCACAACTTGCATTAGAGGGATCTTTTAGTCGATGAGTTCACTGCCCAATTTGATCACTTGCAGATGAAATGCGAACTGACGGAGTCAGAGGAACATAAGATAGCCAAATATCTTAGAGGTCTGAAACACGTCATCAACAATTTGGTATAGTTAGAACCATACTGGACACTGCGGGATGTTCAAACATTAGGATTGAAGGTGGAAATACAACAAAAAACAGAACCAACAACAATCATCTTTCAAGTAACAACCTTCAGGCAGGCTTCGCCGTAACATATTAGTCATGAAGAGAACCAGCCGACCCACGGGTAGGGTAATCACGCACACAGATCAAGGCAGCATAGAAGAAATTAGCGATGAAGAAAAAATCGAGTTACAGAGTGAGGAGTATTAGCTTCACCCAAATCAAGGAGAGGTGCTCATGATTCGACGAATCCTACAAACTGAGGACACGAGAGATTTGCAGTGGCTTCGCCACAACATGTTCTACACCCGCTGTACAGTGAATGGAAAAGTATATATTCTCATCATCAACGACGAAAATAGAAAGAACGTGGCGTCAACACTGATGATAAAGAAATTAGGACTCGCAACTCAGGGACATTCCTAGCCATATTCACTGACGTGGCTGAAGAAGGAGAATCAGGTCAGTATCAACCAAAGATGCTTGGTAGAATTTTCGATCGAAGGCCAGTTGTAAGACTAGGTGTGGTGCGACGTGGTCCTTATGGATGTCTGCCACCTATTGTTGGGACGACCATGACAATTTGACCGAAGAACTCATCACGACATATATAAAAGCACTTATTCCTTCACCAAGGATAGAAAACACATCACTCTCCTTCCTTCGACGGAGTCTGAGGTCACAAGATCTCTTTTCAACAGAATGACATCAGTGGAACCGGTTTTAGTAATGGCATCAGTCAGGAGGACAAAGACACCCACCCCTGATATAAGGTCGATACAACCAAGGATATGTCAGGACAATGTCATACCAGTAGGTCATGCGAGAAGGGTCAGATTACTTCCACTGTACGCCCATTTGAACCGATTGTGGGTTACTTTTGGAAGACTCAACAGTGTAAGCGTGGTCTACTGCCACAGGAGGACAAATCGATATGGGCATTTGCTCACAAGATAAGGAAGTCCCTCAAATACCTCGGGCAACAGTACAATCGCCAGTGCGATCCAGGATGACTGATAACAAAACGTAAGCTTCAACCAATAAAGTTGAAGCTCCCTTAACCTCAGGAGACTGAAGCTGGTGTTGCCATAGGGCCCGATGCGGGTGCGCCAATCCCGCGGGGTAGAAGCCCCGTGAATTCGTGGGATCGCAAGTTATCACGACGACGACAAAAGAGGCGCGAAGCCTCGTGAAATAGTGGGAAAATTCTTGCGAGGGTAGAATCACGAAGCAGACTTGTGAGTCCTCACGATTTGTGCAGAAGCTTGCAAGCTACTGCATTTTGGAAGACTTTTCTGGATTATTCTTCCCTCCTTTTTGTGTCGGAGCCCATAAATTGCTGTTCTAGATATGTAGGGAGTCATTTCTGAGTGTGTTTAGTTTCAAATCTTTTGTGTGGAGTTTTTGTGGGCTGTACCCGGAGTGGTAGTGGTGCTCCGGCCGTATCCCCTCCACGGTGGTGATTGTATCTTCCACTTTTATCATCGCCAACCTTTCTCTTTCACTCCCCTTAACCGTCTACCATGTCAAGCTTCTCTTGACCACCACACGACCACTGCAGACCACCCACAACTCTTCCCACTTGCTGTCCCTTCAGTTCCACACCTTCCCCTCGCTGCAACCAACGCTCTGTTGCTGTCACCTCCCTTGCTGGCCATCCCGACCCTATCTCACCGATCTCCACCACCAATTAGAATACATTTAGAAGTTTTGTTGATGTTATTTTGTGTTTGTGTTATTATTTTCTATTTGAATCATGCCGTAATCCTATTTTAATATTAATGAAAGTTTGCTTTTTGTGTTTCCACTATTTCCTTTATTAGTTCCGATTTGATATATCGTCTACTAATTTTAAGCAACATGGTGTTCAATAACCAAAACAAACTTTGGATTTTTCAAACTTGGAGGAGGTTCCATAAGATGGTGGATTTTATTTTCTTTCAAAAATGTCTTTGCCAATGTCATGTATCTTATTTCATTCCAACATTCTTTGACAACATTAAACTGATTTTTAGCATTTTTTATGGTTGAATTTTTGGAAGGGAAGTAAAAAAAAAAAAAAATCAGGCATGACAATGAGGATCAAAAGTAGAGATAGTTTGGAATTAGGATCCTAAGCTTGCTCTGATATTATATTGAAAAGAGTAAGTGGTTAGAAAGTTTACTTTGCTCAATCTCCCATGAGTATTTATATACAAAATAACTAGAAAATAATTGGAAATTACCAATTTTAAAGAATTTAATGATTATAGTTGTTGTCTAATCTTTACTATTTTTGTTGATGGAAAAAGGGAGTAATTAATGGCACTCTCCATTTCATGGTAGACACATAAATCGATGCCTCATATTTTCCCTCATTTAGCATATAAATTCATGGTTCCTTTCATTTTCTTAATCTACCAATCCTAGGACTGTAAATTCTGTCAGCTCTTATATATTTTTAACCTTATCTTTAAAGCATGTACTTATAGATAATTTTTTAGGAGAGTTATAGTGATTAAAAATTTGTAATTATATATATCATTTGGATTTTTTGGGCAGAATATCATCACACATGCGCATGACAGCACGGACTTCTACATGCACCATGCACCCATATGTACTTTCATGCACACATGCATCCGCACTTGCATGCATGAACTTATACACACACATCCACTGCTGCACAGATGCATATATTTCATATGAAATATAATATAAGTCTACGGTTCTTGTGTTGCAAAAGAAAGGAAGTTTGTTGCACTAAATTGGAGAGCTGAATTTATCAGCTTTTAAGGTATGCTTTTAGGGACAAGAGACGGATTCATTTACTTGAAGAATTTGCAATTTTTTTTTTGTTTTTTGATGAATAATTTTAATTTACAATAGTATTTTCAGATACACACATTTCATACATAATATAATATAATTATATGTTCAATTTGTTGTAAAAGCAAGGAGGCTAGCCGAGTACAGAATAAACTATCTCGAAGCAAGCTTTCTGGAAATTAATACAGATTCATTTACTATTGATGAATTTGCGGCTTCCTTTTGATGAAGGAATTTTAATTTACAATTTTAGTGTCATTGGGTTCTATTTTCCTTTTTTAATCTCAGTCCATTGTGTTAACCTATCAGGACATGTAAAGTGTTATATGTATCCATTTAATCAGCAACTCTTTATCATTTCTTTGTTAAGGAACAAGAAGCAGTCTCTAGAAGATTGTTTTTGGGAAGCTTGGGCTTGCCTTTGTTCGTCATCTACTCATTTGCGGGTATGAGCTAGCACCGAAGAATTACCAAGCTCTGTGCATGCATTTAAACTAACGAATTAATTTTCAGTTTTAATAGAAAACACATTTTTTTTCTCATGTGTTTTTTGCAAATAATCTATTTTGACAATAGCATCGGACATTTTGGTTCTGGAATAAATAAATAAGAATTTCCCACTAATTTTCTTAGTCCGAGCTATTACTACCTGGTAGTTGCTGATGGGCTGCGTAGGTCTATTGAAATTGATGTTCTTTAAGAATGAATATTTTTTGGTGGTAAATTAAAATTATTTATTTGTGTAAACTTTTTTAAAAGGGTAAACCATTCTCAAGATGTCGACATCGGAGTTAACCAAACAAGAGTGGAAAATCAGAAATAACAACAAATGACAATACAAACTCAAACTAGAGTGGATCTTGGGGTGGTGGTAGTGCTCTGCGAGGGTTTGGATCTTTGGAGAGGTAGCAAAGGGTGGTTGATGGGCTTGAAAGTGTGGCGGCAAGAAAGGGGTGTTGGTAGCAGTGAGGGGAAGGTGCGAAGCTGTAGGAACAACAAGTTTGGTTGCTGTCCTGAGCAGTGGAATTGATAACGAAGGCTGGACAACGAGGGAAACAATATATAGAGGTTGTTATGGGCGTCAACTGCGAGGGGAAACAACGGGCGGCAATGACAAGGATGCAGGGGGATTGCAGGACAACAAGAGGACGGTTTTTCGGGGTAGTGGTAGTGAGGGCAAGCAGCTGGACTTGGAAATCACAGTGAAAACAACAATGAGCTACTGTTCGGGGGCTGCTGCAGCAATGAAGGCCAACCAGGAGCGACATAAAGAGGATGCAAAAGTGGATAAGGGAAGATAATCACTATATCTGGAGTAAGATATAGCCTGAGTACCATGCGGCCCTCAAATAAAGCCCTAGAAGGAAACACAGGGATGTCGATGGCTGTAATGAACAGAAACACGACAAAAAGTGAATTTAAAATATCGGGAATACAAATATATGTCCCTGGGATAACTAGGAGTGGACCTGTCCCAATAAATGACAAGCCCATGCATGGGAGGGTTGGCTGGTCCCTCCTGTGATTGGAACGAACCGGTCTAGACACGATAAAAATTGAATTTAAAATATCAAAAATACAAATATATATCCCTAGGATAACTAGGAGTGGACCCCACTCCCAATAAATGATAAGCCCTTGCATGTGAGGGTTGGCCTGTTCTTCATGTGTTTGGAACGAATCGGTCCAGACGTGACAATTGCCGTGCTCCTGTGCTGGGGCGCTATTCCACATTCATCTTTTGATGCTTGCGTCAGTCTCCCGGGGTTGGGGGAGCTTCGACCTCATCTATCGAAGTTTCTGGCTCATCGTAGTACAATGTTATGTTGACCACGTTGAAGGTGATGGTGCTGCTATAACTTCCCTGTAAGTCAACCTTGTAGGCGTTGTCATTTTAAATCACTTCCTGATAGAATAAGTATTCATTCTCTTTTGACATAACTTGAGTATTAGCTGCATATCGACGTAGATTTTCATAAAATAACTCTCAAGCTATTAAGTCTGTAATTTGCCTCTTCCACTTCCCACACTCGGCAGGGCACATCCGTTAAACAAATTTGTTTGGAAAAACTAACTCTGAATTGAAATCTGTGGCAGGTTGCACAACTCTCAATTGCAACCTCTCGCGACAGTCCTTTTCTTCTCTGGAAGGACCTGGATCCCATTGTAGGATGTTCTTTACCGTAAAACTCCTAAGGCGATTTCCAACACTGTGGGTCATCCCTCATGTTGGTACATTTCTGAACTAAATTTAATACCCAAATGACTCCATATATTATTCTAGAAGTAGCTCAAAAGCTTCTCATCTTTAATATGTTGGACTTCCCTCAGCAGGGGAAACTCAGGAAGTAGGCCATATATCGAAAATTTTTTAAATTCTCTTATATGAAGTTGCGCTATATCTAGTATTGACTCTTCAAACTTATGACCATTTTGGACATACAATGATAGTCCTGCTAATGCTCTTCTCAACGCTTGCAAAAAGTTAGACCGAGGCACCTCAACCTTTTGCTCTGCATGAACGCCCATTAACTCAGACTCACTCCCTTATGGAACAACTACTGTTAATTATTTGGAGCATCTCTTATAGGCTCAGCTTGAATTACATGCATCTCTCCTTCATCAGTTGGTAGCTAATACTCATCCTTTGTGTCATTGCTTTCTTCAGTGTCTATTGTCTTGTCCATTTCTTTTACTGCTCCCTGCTCTGTGAAATAGACTGTACTCTTGTTTGGGTAATCTTATGTACTATGCCCAAAACAATTGAACTTGATGCACTTCTTGGCTGAGACATATTTGAGAATATTGGTTGACTTCACATATTCTCCATTCAATTAATTTTTTTTCAGGCAAAGACTGTTCAGATGCTTGATCAGGTGTACTCTTGCTGTTTGATCCTGGGTTTGAACTTTCACAGTGAAATGTGGCGGTTATCTGGTGATGTTGCCTCTCCACTTTTGAAGCTCGAATCTGAACATCAAAGTGGTAATTAACTGGTAGATACTTGTGCTGCATGTCTCATTTCATCTTGAACCAAGTAGTGTTTTTTTCCCTTCTCGATTTTGTTGGTGCATCAAATTTCTCATCACAACAACACACATTTCCTTAACTTGGAGGCGACTAGTTTTATCATTTTGTCAAGTGGGAAATCTTGGTACTCAAAGACATGTTCTACTATTTGGAGCTACTTGATGAACTCATTGGAATTTATGCAACTGTCAAAATATGTCAGGCCACTATGCACTCCAAAATTTTGGCTTCTTTGATATTTAATGCCCATCAAATGACTCCATATATTATTCTAGAAGTAGCTCAAAAGCTTCTCATCTTTAATATGTTGGACTTCCCTCAGCAGGGGAAACTCAGGAAGTAGGCCATATATCGAAAATTTTTTAAATTCTCTTATATGAAGTTGCGCTATATCTAGTATTGACTCTTCAAACTTATGACCATTTTGGACATACAATGATAGTCCTGCTAATGCTCTTCTCAACGCTTGCAAAAAGTTAGACCGAGGCACCTCAACCTTTTGCTCTGCATGAACGCCCATTAACTCAGACTCACTCCCTTATGGAACAACTACTGTTAATTATTTGGAGCATCTCTTATAGGCTCAGCTTGAATTACATGCATCTCTCCTTCATCAGTTGGTAGCTAATACTCATCCTTTGTGTCATTGCTTTCTTCAGTGTCTATTGTCTTGTCCATTTCTTTTACTGCTCCCTGCTCTGTGAAATAGACTGTACTCTTGTTTGGGTAATCTTATGTACTATGCCCAAAACAATTGAACTTGATGCACTTCTTGGCTGAGACATATTTGAGAATATTGGTTGACTTCACATATTCTCCATTCAATTAATTTTTTTTCAGGCAAAGACTGTTCAGATGCTTGATCAGGTGTACTCTTGCTGTTTGATCCTGGGTTTGAACTTTCACAGTGAAATGTGGCGGTTATCTGGTGATGTTGCCTCTCCACTTTTGAAGCTCGAATCTGAACATCAAAGTGGTAATTAACTGGTAGATACTTGTGCTGCATGTCTCATTTCATCTTGAACCAAGTAGTGTTTTTTTCCCTTCTCGATTTTGTTGGTGCATCAAATTTCTCATCACAACAACACACATTTCCTTAACTTGGAGGCGACTAGTTTTATCATTTTGTCAAGTGGGAAATCTTGGTACTCAAAGACATGTTCTACTATTTGGAGCTACTTGATGAACTCATTGGAATTTATGCAACTGTCAAAATATGTCAGGCCACTATGCACTCCAAAATTTTGGCTTCTTTGATATTTAATGCCAAATATCCACGTTATTAGTTTTTCATCATTGGAAACCGTGCTGTGGTGTGATTCGCTTCATCATTTTGATCTGATGAATCGCCGTTGTGGCTACAATAGACCTTTCAGGATTGTCTTTTCTTGAAGGTGGCAAGTCTATGTTGCATTTGGAAGATTTCCCTATAAAATTTTTGAACATTTCTTTGTGGATTTCTCATAAGCGGCATTATGCCATTTTCTCCCAATCATATTTTTGAAACAAATTTTTAGGTTTGGAGGGGTTGAAGGGTTTGTAGGGGTGGTCTGAGTGGAATGGGGAGAGAAAAGACATATTTGGGGAGGGGGGTTAATTTGACAACCTTAGGATAAAGCTAACGTTAGGTTATATCTGATACCAAATGATATTGGAGTTAACCAAATAATAATGAGAAAATGATTATTATTGTTAAATTCATATAGGAATTTAAAGATTACTGGAAATTAGAAATTGTAACAAATGACAACACAAATTCAAACTAGAGTGGATCTTAGGGTGTTGGTGGTGATCGACTAGAGAGGTAGCAAAGGTGATTGATGGACTTGAAAGTGTGGCACTAGCAAAGGGGTGTTAGCAGCAATGAGGGGAAGGTGCAAAGCTGCTGGGACAACAAGTTTGGTTTTTGTCATTGGCGGTGCCTGTCTTGATCTGACTTGATACTTGAAATTAAACAAAGCAGATACAAGAAGATCAGACAGTGGAAATTTAAATTTTCTATAACTAATATTTTAATAATGAAAGCACCACTATAAAACAAAAATTTAAAGTAATACAACTAAATTTATCTCGATTTTTGTTGTCCGCGTCTTCCATAAACATTTTTTCTTCCAACACTCATCTTTTAATCAATTAATTAAACATGAAATGTTATTTTAAAACAAAACCGAACTAACTAAAACCACTGAATACTTTTACTCCTAAATCATTGTAACACAATGAAAAGAAGACAATATGCATGCAATCAAGCTTTTATGTAAATCAATCTAAGAAAATGTGAAGATTCGTACTAAAAAATATGATCATTTAATATAATTTTAAACATTCACCATTTCTTATTGTATCATTTGCATATCAATGTCTTTTTAATCTGTATTCAATCGTCACAAAAACACCTTCTAAAATTAAACCATGTAAGGTGCTTCACGGGCACCGTAGTGTTTTCTCGTTATTAGCTTAAAAGAGTGAGCTTCATCATAGCTAAACATGCACATACATTCAGTCTATGCAGTTCATATCATTCATACGTGTATTTCATTGAATTCAATATATTATGTATACATAATACTTAATAATAGTTATTACTAAAATGTAAAATCATCACAATAATATGATTAATAAAAGGAGCGTATAAAACTTAGCAATTGAATTTATAGGTAGTAGTAACTATCAATGAAATTGACTAAGAAGAAACAAAAATGCTACTACAAATCAAAATTTAGAGTACTCACTTCGACACTTCGATCACCTTATGAGATGATGATCCTTTTTAAATCCTTTAATTTTCTCTTTCACAGCTTTAATTTTCTGACCTGATTATATTTCATAATATTCTAACATTAATATGCAGCAAATTATAATTAAACTGGCTATACTGGTTACTAAATAAACACTAATCTTACCCATTCACTTCTTTTGCATGATCCGATTTCGATCTTATTGGTCTTTAATTCATTTTCTTGTTTGAACTAATTTACTGAAATTAATTCATAAAGTTTAATAACCCTTAATAACATTCTAATTAAAATAATTTATATAATTAAAGCATAAATTGTATAAAACCTTATCTTAACTTTCATTCTATGGCTTGATTTGTCTTTTCTTGTTCGAACTTACACCACAAATCTTCTTGCAAGTCTCCCTCACATTACTTAAATATAATGAAATTTAATTAGAAAAATTATATTCTTTATTTCATAATGTTTAGTACGACTTAATATCTAATTAATTAAACAAATATCTTTTATTATATAATCTTGACCCTAACGTTTTTGCCTCAGTTCGTCTTCGATCCTGCATAAGCCACACTTAAAGGTCATTCTGTGTCTTCACTGTAGTCCCACAAGTTTATATTCCCGCGATTAGCTAATATGCATGTAACAGCTCCAACACCTTCTGCATTCCCTTCAAGAAAAATGCGCCATTGATCTCTTATATGTTGAGCACATCGACCTCGTCCCTGATATCACACGCAAGGGGAATGCTCTAGCCTTCAATTATCTCCCTGCTCGACTTAGCAAGCGCGCTCGAGATTAGTTACCAATGCACTCGTTTTTACCCTAGCTGCTCGATTCCCCTCTCCTTCGAATGGATCGATCTTCCTTCGGACGCAAGCTCGCCTCGTCTTCCTCTCTTGAGCAGGTTAACGATCAAGCGTGCAGGTACTCCTTCAGTCTCCTCTCACGCCGTCGCTTGCTCAGTAGCAATTTACAAAGTGCTTCGGCTAGGGCTGCATATGCAAGATATGATTCATCTCCTTCGACTTCAACACCTTCTTATGCATACAATAGCGCCACCTGTCGTCTCCTTTCTCTTCTTCTCCTTCTCCCTTGCATTGCCTCTGTCAACCTCTAGTTCCCTCTTCCACACGCTTTTTCGCTTCTCCATCATTTCTTTATTTCGGGTGAGCCAGTCTCGATTGCGCCCTCTCTTAACTTCCAATGACATAACCATCCCTAAATGTTCGTCCATATCGTCTCCATATTTTCATTTCATTTTATTTAAAATATTATTATTATTGTTATTGTTATTATTAGTATTTTTTTAAAACACAGTTATTACAGTGGCCGCGAGGACGAAGGCTAGATAGTGAAAGAAACAACGGATAACAGCTGTTCTGGGCGGTGACAACTCGCTGGATTTTTTAGCGGAAGTACTCGAAGTGAGCTAATTTGGACTATTAATCTGCTCTTGTACTAAGTGGGGAATGCAAGGAAATGCAGGACAACAAGAGGTCGGCTGTTCGGGGTTATGGCAACGAGGATCGGCATGGAATTGGAAAACTACAGTGGAAACAACAACGGGCTGCTGTTCTTGGGGCGGCTACAACAATGGATGGCGGTCGAGAGGATGATGTAGAAGATAATAGGGAAGATAATCACCAACTTGGGAGCCAGATACAACCGGAGCACCACTCGACTCTCGGATACAACCCTAGAAGGGAACACAGTGACGTCGACAACTGTTCTGAATAGAAACACAACAATAACTGACCTTAATACATTAGAAGTACAAATATATAACCCCATGATAACTAAGAGTGAACCCCACTCTCAATAAATGGCAAGTCCGTGCCTGGAACGACTGGTCTGTCTTTTCTGCGCTTGTACCAAACATATCGAGATGTGGCACTTGCCGCACCCCCATGCGGGGATGCGATCCCACATCTACCTTTTGACGCCCACATCAATCACCTTGGATGATATAAATGAATAAGAAATGCCAATATTGCTAGTTGGATGAATTTTAATGAGTATGTTGATTGATAATTAATTTTAATTGCCTTATTTTTTTTAATTGCTTTGGTAAAATATTATGTACATTTTTTTTTAAATTTTGTAGGAGATTGTGAAATATATTTAATCATTAATGCTATGTTAAATTTCATCTTTTTTAGTTAGTTTATTAGAATTTGTTCATTTGGCTCAAGTTGTTCCAGGAGGTTCTCCTAGCATTGATGTAACCAATCAATGTATGCTACTTGAGTTGACTCAATTATGATTCAATTTGATCTAACCTTGACATTGTTCTAGCATTCCTAGATGGTGTGGAAGGATCAAGGAATGATTTGGATATTGGTAGGAAGAGGAAAGAAGGGAAAAGTGGCAACGATGATTGAAAACGAGCTCGACCGGCTGATGGACAGCAAGTCCGAAGCCAAAAATAGTAAATAAGCATTGGATGCGGAGGTTTGGGAAGGTATTCGAATGACTGAGGGAGATTATCACCCCGATTCAATTAAGCTACAAACACACCATATGAGTAAGATCAAGGATACAATACTATAGAGGAAACAAGCTCTGTTGCTTAATCTAATTGTTAAATTTTCCTAAAATCAAGTTTTAAGCAACATCGTTATACTAAGACTTAAATTAAGACTTTAATTTTAATTAAAATAATATTAAAAAGTATCTCACAAGGGCTGACGACAACAACTAGATGGGAGAATCCCGATTCTGGATTGGCGAGATGGAATCTGTCTTGGTGCGATTCCGCGTTATTCTCTCATGGGTAAAAGAGACTTTGCCTTTTTCTATGGAAGCATTTATATCGTCGTACTATGGTTACAAGTTAGTGACATTAAATTTAACAAAGATATTGTAATCTCTTGGCACGAAATCTTGTAACTGTTATCTTTAATTCTCCTAGTGATTTTGAATGGACCATTAGTTCTAGGCTTGTTCTTTTCAAAAGGACAAGTTAGAAAGTTCTCTTTCTTTAGTTTGATCCGCTCCAAATCACTTTTCTTGAAAGCGATGGCCTTATTGGATTTGTTAGATTACTTGTGATATTTGGCGATATTTGATGTTCTCATTGACATTATTTCCCTCCCATATACATTACTACTTGAGCCACCTCTAGTAATTTTTGCACCAAATAAAATTGTCTGCTTGGTTGAGTTATGATACTCTATTACTTACATCAACACGGCAAGCTTGCCTATTCCGTCAAAGCCAAATCCACCATCACTCCAGCTATAGTAACACTGATATATTAGTTATCCAGGTGCAAAAAGATGTTAGTTTGTTGTATGTGCTCTATTGCATAGCTCCGACCATGATCAATGTCAACATTGTGTTAGCATGATCAACATACTTTCCTAAGAATATTTGTCCAAATAATGACTCTGGAAGCTTTGTTCCATATGCAGCTTCTTATGTGCATGTGGGAAGTTTGCAAAATTACTCAAGGGAAGCTCCATTCCTAAGTAGCTCAATTATCTCCTCTTTGTGCCTGCCAAGTTTAATATCATCAATATTAATGGGTACAAATGTATTTTCCAATGAACTTGATAACTTAGAAGTTGCTATTGATTTATCATTCTTCGACCCATAAAAGCACTTATTATGATAAATTGATGGCATGTACCACCAATATTGTGCCATATCCCACAAAAGAGTATGCGAGTGGAAGTTAAGACTTGTTCCTTCACCTCTTCAGGTTGACTAACCATTGCAAGAAGCTTGTTGTCTTCACCACAAGATGTCATTTCATCTCTGACTCCACAAGGTGCCCCAACAACCAGGTCCTCAACCTTTTGACAGAGCAATGCAAGTTCTCTCAACTTGATGCTTAAACCATGTGCAATGGCAAGAGCAGACCTGGTAGCAACCTCAACAGATTAGAAAGAAACACCTTTGCCTTCCGAAACAATTGAAAAAATTAATATGTTGTGCTATTTGTACCTGCACATCGAGTGCACTAGTACAAGGATTGTCTAAGTTTTATAAACAATTTGTTTTTTTTTTTGGGATGGATCATTCGGAAAGTACTTTTTTCGCCATCCATAAAATCTGACACTTCCATGTTAAAGGTTGGTGCCCGATTAGTTAATTATGATCCAAATGATACAATTTGGAATCATTGAGTCAATCTTTCTTTTACCTTTTGCGATGCTAATACATGTTTCCATAGTCACTTATTTGATGGGTGATTTCTTTGAAGAGTGATACGACATGCCTCTCTGATTGACATCTGCAAAATTAGACTTCTTGAATAATTTACTATTCCACCCAATACATCTAGTTTTTTGGGAGCCCAAACTATATGAATTTCGTTCTTGAACACTTTTTAAGGTAAGAGTTTGATGTGCTTCTCATTCTTGGTGAAATAATTTATGTTCTTATAGCCGTCCTGACTTGTGCAACAGCTGTACTGCCAAAGACGTCCTAATAGGATGCGACAAACATTCACACAACAGATGGTTTTGTGTGGCAATGCTCAACTTGTTTTTCATTTGTGCAGATATACCATTATCACAATTGTTTTTGTCTATGATAAGATAACACTTTTCCTTATGATGCAACGAGTACGAAAGATGTCGCAGAACCATTTTTGTTCTTTGATGGGCTTAAATTGGAGGATCCGTTGAACCACCAACATCTCTTGGGGTCTCAACTTATGATAAAATTGCACACATTTTTTTTTTTGATGTAATAGGTACAAAAGATGTTGTGGTGAAGTCATGGTTTCTCTCTCTCGTGGGCTCAGTTGGAAGGATTTACCAAATCATTATCTTCTTACTCAATTGAAAGTTGATACCTCTCTTCGACATCCTCATTTTCGAATGTGTCATTTCTTCCACTAACTGTTTAGTGAATATGATCACTCTCTTATTTGGGCAATTAGGAGCTCTATGTTCAAACCGATGACATTTGAAGCACTTTTTGACTGGGGAGAATTTGGGAGTGCTGGTGTCATCCACCTTTTCTTTACCTTGGGTTGGTTTTTCTTGCATGAGTGGTTGGCTTGGGTGCTCTAATGAGTGAATTCTTGCTGTCCGATCATGCGGTCAAGTCCTGCCTGTAAGGTGCGGTGCTACACTGGTAATGATGCTGCTTTTTCACCTTCATTGTTAGAGTCTTTATCAATTACGGACCCATAAGGTTGCAACTGCATCACCTTGTTGATAAATGACTTCGATCTTCTTAGTCACCTTGTCATTGTGTGATCTTTTTGGCTTCAACCAACTCACATTATAGTATTTGGTCAAATTCAGTTATGTAAGCCTCTATGGAAAATTTGTTTTTGCATATGTTGTGGAGTTTTAGGAACATGTTCAACTGGCAATGTAGAAGAAGTTTTTTGTGTTTTATTTATTTTTTCATATTGGATCAGGTTGAGATTTTTTTTTTTACGTTGATGCAGGTGTTTCATATTTTTCTATCATAAGAAGCACACTTCTTTAATTTGACAGCAATCGACTTCACTTTCATGGCAGGTGCAACGACCTTATACTCGAAGCTCATTCCACAGTCTGGAGCCACTCAATAAATTCAATTTATGACCATCATAATCTGACAAATCAACTCACTCCAAGCTCATTGCCCTTTCCTCTTGTATTCAATGCTAAATTGTCAGAGCATTGGTTTTTCGTTGCTAAAACTTTCTGGTGAAATGGGTAGATGTTGACCTCATTTTTAGTGAGGTCTAGTCTTCCTCTTAGGGTTTAGGATCTAGCCTTAGGGATCTCCCTTCGACTATCTTAGAACCTTAGAAATGGG
>NW_018165280.1:565763-567247 GCF_001263595.1 Phalaenopsis equestris | reverse complement strand
GCTTCAGACTTTTGTTGGTGCTCGGTTTTCATGGCAGAAGTCTGAGGTGTTGACCTTTTGTTAAGGTGTTGAAGTTTTCTTCGTTAGCTTTAAGAAGCTCACTTTGGGCTTTTACTGATTTTCGATCTGTTTAGAGGTGGTTGAGATTTTAATTTCTATTAAAACTTGAATTTGTATCAATGTTTGAGCCCTTGTGTTTGGCCTCTACTGGACTTGGTTTGGCTCTAAGTGGGGGCTGCGTTTGTTTGTTTTAGCCTTACTGGGCTCGGCTTGGCTCTAGTTGGGGGGCTTGGTTTGCTTTGTATGGCCCTTACTCGAGGGATGGTTTGGAGGTAGTTTTGCTGGTTTTGGTTCCTACTACCCGTGAGACCCATTGGAATTTCTTGAGTTTAATTTATCCCCTCTTGTTGAGTTTGAATCATTTGAATGATTATAGATGGATCAAATTTGTTACTTTGAGATCGGGGATGTTTTGTACTCTCCTATGTATATCAAAATTTGTAGAGAATTGATTTGGGTTTGCCCCGGCCGTGAGCCTCACTTGTTGTTCATTGGGTTTGCCTCAGCCGTGAGTTTCCTCCCCTTCTGTGCCTCGGGTTTTGCCTTGGTTGACCCCGATCGCGAGTATTTATGTGGTTTTATGGGAAGATTTCTATGTCTATTTGATATGTGAGGTTATGGATTAAGTTGGAAGTCAGAAGATTTTGATATCAACTTTGGGATCTGGGGAGGATTTGCAAGCTTTATTTGGGAGAACACTTGGTCGATTTGATTAATCCTACGTCCTTGGGGTTTGGAGAATCAGCGCGAATGGATGTTTTACGTTTGTTAGGAAAGACCTCGGGCCCACTTTTCCAGGTCTTTTCGATAGGAGTTTTTGAGAACTGATCCAATCTCATTTTCGGTGTTTTAGATGGATCAGTGCCTCCTCTCTCTCACCCCATTTTTGTTCTTTTCTTTTCTTGCTTCTTGGTTTGGGTTTTTTTGATGCTTATGTCCGATGCATAAGTGTCCACGTATAGCCTTTTGCTATACGTGAAACCATCAAGCAAGGTCGCAAGTAGTCGTTTTGGGGCGTACGGTGTTGATGATAAAGGCACACCGAAGTTAGAGCAAAAAGATGTCATATCCTATAACATCAAGATCCAGGCATTTGATGAATAATAGGATATGATATCCTTTACCGACATAAGTCTAGCGGGAGTTGGCTCGAACCTCCTCAGTGGGTCGGCGATCCTATGCCTAACAGTGTAATCGTCTTGTGGACAATAAAAAAAATTGCCAAAATCCATTTCAAAATATGAAATACATCCTTCTTCATAAAACAAAATTTGATAATCTTTTTCAAGATTTATGTGTATGTCAGAAATATAAATTTTAGAATATGTTTTTAAAATACGTTGTTCACCTGACGAATACCTGTTTAGGCTGGGAAATAGCCCCCCTAAGTGAGGTTCAAGACACCCTTCTAGACGAGTGGCGGG
>NW_018165280.1:564631-564969 GCF_001263595.1 Phalaenopsis equestris | reverse complement strand
GACCTCCTAAAAAACTCAAACTCGTCATGTTGAGGAATTTGGAGCTAGCACCGTGGGCAGCACGGCCATCTTCAACAGCATAACGCATCTTCCCCAGCAAAACCATCTCTTTTTCCTAGAAATTAAACAACAATCCATAGGTTTTTGAGGTTGCTTGCCTAGTGCAACGTAAATCCTCCACCTTTTTCTTTAGGCATTCGTACAGCTCTGCTGTACGATTTAAACCCTAACTCGTTCTAGGTTCCGAGGTTGTCGTCCGATACGACGTAAACCCTCATATCTTCTAGGCAATTTGTGTGACACTGTCACGCAAATATAAGCCCTAATTAAATAAAAAT
>NW_018165280.1:562657-564239 GCF_001263595.1 Phalaenopsis equestris | reverse complement strand
AGATGTCATATGTTTTCCTAGTTTATTTGATCTGGTATAGCTACCTCATCCTCAATAAGTGATATCCAAGTTGTTCTCAAAGAAAGAGACCCCGCTTTTCGTGGACTAAAATCTGTAGAAGGTATGAATTTAGTTTCCATTCTAATTGTTTCATTAAGAATACTAAAAATTATATATATATATATATATATACATACACGTAAATTAAAAAGTCCTTCCGAAGCTGGCGACGAGATTTCAATTCCGGCTGCCGGCAGTCTAATCCATTTCCCCCCCCCCCCCCCCCCCCCTCCCAAAAACAACCTTTCTTTCTTTTAAGTGCCGACAATAGACTTTCTGATCTCGATCCGACGAGTCACCTTATTGCTATGGCTGACCTATACGAGTTGTCTCTTCTCTAAAAAGACATTTTTGTTATTATCTTTTTGCATGTTTCATCGGCTTTATGGTTTCATGTTTCTCTAGGGTTTCGACTGACAAAGGGGATTATTTAAAGTTAGAGTATGGGTTTGGGATGGAGGGTGTAAGGATAATTTTTGGTGGAGGTATTATGTTAGCTTATGTGGATTTTAAGGTTAGGAGTGGAGATAATAAATCCCTAACTGCTTAGGTTTTGTCGGGATCTTTAACTAAATGACATCGACCTAATGTTCAAGGATGGTGTGGAAGGATTAAGTGATGGGTCAGATATTGGTAGGGAGAATAACCGAGGAAAAAAGACGGTAACGGCTAAAAATGACCGTGACTTACGACTGGATAGTAAGTTTGATGTAAAAAACAACAAGCAATAGATGTGGAGGTGTCGGTAGGTATCCAGATGATTAGGAGAGATCACCATCTGATCTATTGTGTGTTGTCACATGTTATCGCACAAGTATACATGTCGATCAAGTAGTACTTGAATTATGAGTTCGCATTATCGATCCCACGAGGAACGAGTTGCCTCTCTAAGAAGTTTTATTACTAGTTTACTAATCCTAAGTTTAGTCCAAAATATTGCAAGTTTTTAAGGTTTTAAAATTGCCTAAAATCCTAATTTTGAAATTAAAATTCTAAAGCTAAGTGATAAAAGCTTTGTAATAGTTTAAAAATCTCCTAAAATTTGTTTTAATAAAAGCTATGACTCGGGGCTTCATGGGCAACCGACTAGCCCTGACTTATGGCCGGTTGAACCGGCTAGCCATTGGGCATCAACCGTGGGTCAAGAAATACCACACTTCCCCTCGTTTTTATTTCCTATTCCATTCCTTCGATAGGGAGAATTCGTTTCCTATTATATTTTTTGCCTTTTCTATCCCCTTCTTATTCTATCCCTCGCCTTTTCTATTTTCTGCCTAATCCAAACCCCCCTTTCCCTTTCTATTACTTGTTGTTTTTATCTACTTCCACCTATTATATATAGGTTACGTTGCTTGTTTAGAGTTATTTGCTGGTTAATTCTGATTTTCAGATTTCTGCCTCTCGCGTTTTTCTCTTCTGAGGGTTGTATCCAACGGCGAGAAGGTACTTCGGCTGCAACTCATCCTAGGCGGTGACTCTTTTTGTGGTCATCCAACCACCAATCCACTATCTTGCCATTCCT
>NW_018165280.1:562334-562647 GCF_001263595.1 Phalaenopsis equestris | reverse complement strand
CCTGCCGACCCGTAGCCTTGCCGAACTTGTTTCCAACCACCAGCCTATAGCTATCCAATCAACTTTTTGCAACCTTGTTGTTCCTTCTTCCAGCTGCCGACATGCAGCCTTGCTGAACCTGTTTCCAGCCGCTGACCTACAGCTGTCCAACCGCCGGTACGCAGCCTTGCTGTTTCCGCTTCCCGCCACCTGTTTGCAGCCTTGCTGAACCTGTTTCCATCTGCCAGCCTGCAATCATCTAGTTACCAATTCGCAGCCTTGCTGAACCTGCTTCCAGTCGACAGTTTTTAGCTCTGCTGAATTGAATGACATC
>NW_018165280.1:555562-562324 GCF_001263595.1 Phalaenopsis equestris | reverse complement strand
TGCTGAACCTGCTTCCAGCCACCGACTGACCATCTACCAGATCACTTTGTCCTCATACATTTGCTGTTGTTAGCCACAACCCCTGCCGTTATTACTGTTATCCCACCCCAACTAGCCATTACACCCGCTGTTCAGCTGGAGTTCATCGCCCTTACCTTTGGCCAAGGGCGTTGTTATTGTTTGTTTGTCTTAATATGTCAATATTGTAAACTCCTTTAATTTTCAACAGTAATATTTATATTTTATTGTGGTTACCGGCATCAACCTAAATTCATCCAAGTGATTTTCCTACTATAATTGTCAATTGGTACTTACTTTTTCTCACACTCTTCCGAGATATAAAAATCATTGGAAGTCCATATTATAGTTATGCTCCCCTAATTATGCATGAACCCCCAGGATTCTTTATTCCCCAAAAAGTTTTCAATCTCCTAATGACATATCCTTGTTTCACCAACAATTTGTGTTTTAACCTAGTTGTTTTTCTAGTCTTCTTTTGATAGTTCTATGTTATAATTGATTTTAACGTTTCAAGTGTCTAGCAAGAAAGTAAACTAAGCATTGAAGGTTATAACAACTTAAAATTATTCACGACTTTCAAAAATCTAGTTTGGAATTTTCTAGATTTTAAAGTATACGAATCCAAAAGAGCAAGAGATTTTAAGTTTATGCATGATTTTAAACAAAAATATGAATTGCATTGAAGAAATCAAAACTAAGTACAAAAATAAAGAAATGAAAAATTGGATAAGCGAAATCCTTGTTCCTAAGACTTGATTGTCACCAAAAATCTCTTCCTCATTTGATTAAAAGCATGTACTCTATCACTCACACACAAACATGTGAAAAACTCTCACCCATTATCACTTCCTATTACTTACCCTTACTCTCCACTAGTTCTTTACTCACTAGAGGCTTCCATACTGTTTCAGTGAGTTCCCTCTATCGTCAATTGGTGAGCTTTTTATCCGCCCGTTTGATCGAACCGTCATCAAATTGCAAAACACTCTATGCTGGTGGGTAGTGCCGGAGCGCTATGTACGGACGTGGCGGCAGTGGGTTCGAGGGCCACATTTTGTGACTTTGAATCTTCATGTTAGTGCGTCGGGCAATGCGATGCTGATTGTGTGGGCCCTTGGGCGTTAGACTTCAAACCCTAGAACATTGGCGTCTGACGCCTCAATGTTTTGCTCTTGGGATTTTGGCTAAAAAAATTTTGCTTTGGGCGCTGAGGCACTCTGTTCGTGGTGTGGCTACAATACCCTTCTGGTGCAAGACATTTTGTTTGGGCGCTAGGGTGCCAACTTTAAAGTGCTATATATATTCCCAAGTGCTAAGTTCTTTCATGTATATGACATATATACATTAAATATACTAAAAAATAACATAAAACTATCACTAAAAGTTAAAAAAAATAACCACTATACAGAACATCACCTTTTTCATATATCACCATTTCAATTTAATCATGCTAGAGACACACCACCTAAGAAAGATCAACAATACAACACTTTTACAAGAGAAAACTAGATTAAATAACCTCTTTTGCATAAAACAAAAGTTAAAAGTTTCCAAAATAAAGTTTTAAGCAACATAATTGTACTGAGATACAATTTAAAATCATATTTTTAATAAAAATAAGCGGCAACAACCAGGCGGCAGAATCTCGATTTTTGCCTTCACAAAACGAAAGCCGCCTTGATCTGATGTAATTGTAGGTGACCACTCCTTCGTTGAACCCACACATTAATTTAGCTATTTCTAGCTAACATAGCCATATTTAATTCGATGATTGGTTTTAACCTGCACCATTAGGTTAAGTTACGTGACGGTGCATTTGAGGCCATCCTTGAGAATTCATATAGGCAATACGAGTGTGACGTTGAGCCTGAGTATTGCAGAAAATGCGGAATCGTAGTTTGCAATCCCGTTCGCAATCGTGGTAAAGATGATCCAAAGCTGGGCTTATTATATTTCTTTTTCTTTCTTTCTTTCCTTTTATACTACTAGCTTTTCTATTTTTCTATTTTCCAATTAGGTTCTTTCCTCATGGGGCCTTTGTATAGCTTGTAATAGGGTTTTAGAATTCTTTTTTTTTTGTGTTTTGTATTGGAATAGCTACTGGCATCTCATTTTCTCTCTAAAAGCTGTCTCCAAGTGTTCGGGTGGTGCTCTGGTTGTATCTCACTCCCCAGTTGGTGAGTATTTTCCCTCTATTCCCTTCCGCACCCTGCCTAGATCGCTCCCAACAACTGCTGGGACCACCCTCCGTTTGTTGTTTTTCTGCAATTTTTTCGCCGCCGCCGCCTTTGACAACTGTCTTTTTGCTGTCCAGCAGTCCACCGTTTCTCCCGCTGCCATTACTGTTACAGACCTTCATCTTGCTGCCGCTTGTCGGAATCCCCTTTTCCTTCTCTTTCATCACCCGGAATAGTCAACCTACTGTTCCTAGGGTCTCCCTGCTGCTATACACTCAGTACTGTCACGAAAACAACCCTACGAAAGCCCCTACTTGAGGCAACCACCACCCTTCAAGCATTCCAGCCACCTGCCCACCCTTCCCAATCCACTTAGCCGACCACCACCAACTTGAGTCAGTGTGTCATGTCTTTTGTGTTTTTTTATTTCTATGTGTCGGTTGTAACTGCTTATTGGCTTTTCAGTAATAATATTTATTTTTCTATTGTTGTGTGGGTTAACTCCTGTATCAAAGAGGATACAAAATCAACTAATGAAGAGAATACAAGAGGTTGCACATTGCCATCATCATCCTAGATATTGGCACCCGTTATCAAAGGAAATGACTAGGAGTTATAGTTTACCCCTATCCGGATAACCAGTTTTTTAAATAGGCCATAAATTGTCTTGTTCTTGATTTAATCCTCTCTTAATTTTTTACTAATGATATCTGGATTAAGAACATATCATTTAAAATTTTTATGTTAATATCAACGTTAGGGTCAGTTTTGGTGGCGAGAATTCCCAAATATGAGTTGAAGATTTTAAGCAATAATGAACATCTCAAAACCATAATTTTATATTAATGACTTTCCTTCTTGACTGCATCATCTGTCAAAGTTAAAGTTTATTGGTATTGGTGATTATTGTTCCTCATCATTGACCATGAATTTTTCGTCTTTGATCATGATTCTGATCATCAATCTTGACCAACAATTTTCCATAATATTTGGTTTTGGGCTGCATAATACCAAAGTGGTTTTGCCCATTTGAGATTTTCTCGTGCATATTTTGTGAGCACTACAATTTGCTTATGCTAGCAAAAATGTCTTCCTTGACTTCATTTATTAGGATAACTTCTCACCGCTGTTTGAATTTAATAGCAAAAATTTTCGTTTTTAAATATGGCTTTTTAATTTTCTTATCTTGCAGCAAAGAACACGTGTTGAGCGTATTCTTGGTCTTGTCTTGGCCATTTGGGGCTTACTATTTTATTCTCGCTTGTTGAGCACGATGACAGAACAATTCAGAGTAAGTTTTGAAACAAATGAATTTTACTTCTCTATGGTTGACATTATATAATTTACATATTTCTGTTATGACAGTATAATATGCAAAAGATCCGAGAAGGAGCACAGCTACAAGTTATGGAGACTGACCATATAATTATATGTGGTGTTAACAGTCATCTAATGTTTATATTAAAGCAACTAAATAGGTTCCATGAGTCTGCAATTCGTCTGGGAACTGCTAAAGCAAGGTAAATATCTAAAGAAGTACTATTTACCAAAGCCTCTGGAAAACATGAATGCTTTTGAATTACTGTTTCCACACACTTAAACTTTCTTTCCTTCAAGAATCTCTGTAATGCTCTTGGATTATTAAGACGTTACAACCTCTTTGTGATAGTTCCCGTTATGCAGTATGTTTTCTATCCCTCCGGATTGATTTTTTTTTTCTTGGTTGTATAACTGAAGTTAGTGTGATGGGGAATCATCTTGCCATCAGAGCCTAATAAAGCTTTATTAGGAATTATGCATATGTATCAATGCAGGGTGTCCAACCCTAGACGCGGCATTTTGTCATGATTTCTTGCCTTGGACCGGTTCGGTCTAGGCAAAGGAAGGACCGATCAGTCCTTCCAGGCATGGGCTTCCCTCCTATTTGGAGCGGGCTTCACTACTTTTTACTCTAGGTTTATATATATGCTATTTCTTCGTGTTTAGGTCAGTTTTCCCTTCTTGTGTTGCATTTAAGGGCGAGTGGTGCTTCGACTATATCTTGTTCCGGGGTAGTGACTATTCTCAACTTTTTCCCTCTTTCGCATCCTTCACGTCATTGCCATGCATCCTACCTTGCGGCAGCTGCCCAGGACAGCTGCCATTGCTGTTCTTTCCTTTAATTCTCTTTTCAGCCACCTACCTTCCACAATTCCTGCTGTCCTCCTTCTAAATCAGTCACTAGCTTTCCCCATACTGTTTACGGCAGCCCACAATCTTCCAACATGCCATCCAACATCCCAGGAGTAACCAGCCCGCCTGCCTTCCCAATCTTAGCCACTTTGCTGCTGCTGACTTGTACCATCCTCCTCCACCTGCCATACCAACCCCTATTGTCTGCTGCTATCTCATAGTAGTCCCCATACGCCAGTTATCCCACTTCCTTGTCGCAACCTTGTCTACGACCTACTGCCATTTCTTGGCAACCATCCTACACCAACCCTTTTTCTTGCCTACCACTGCCGCCTAACGCCCGTCCATTCTGTATACTCGTCAACCACCCCTTTGGGATACAATCCTAGTTGCATTTGTGGAGTCGGTTTCCACTTCTATTTTTGTTTGTGCGCGTATTATTTTTCTCTAATTTTGAATTCAACAATAATATTGGATTTACCTATCATTGTTTGGGTTGACTCCAGTATCATTTGGTGGTAGAGCTAGCCCAACCCTAGTCTCATCGTATGGTTCCTAGCATCCACCACTACCCCACGCTATCTTCACCCAAAAAATTTATTTCCTACCCTACATGAGCCCTACAGGCCTCATTCCACCTATCAAAACCCAAAATCTAATTGTTCCGCTGAGGAGACAATTGTTGGAACTTGATCAGGAGTTTACCATGGAAGAGTTACAATGACAACTCCACCAAGTGCTGCAACGACTCTATGACATTGAGAAAATATCCCATGTAGAGGTTACCTACTAGCGTGGTAGCAAGATCCGAAGTGGAGAGTGGAAGGAATACTTGAATTTCATTTGTAGGGATGATTCCAGTGGAGAAGAAGACAAACAATGATGTTTTGGGATACAATGTCAGAGGTGACTGAGAGATAAAATACTTGCTAAAGGATACAAAAATGAATTGTCTGTTACAGGATACAGAAATGAAGTATCTGTTAGAGGATAAAGAAACGAAATATCTATTGGAGGATATAGAGGCTCAGGAGTGTTTTGGCTCCATAAATTTTGACCGCCCTTGACTTTGCATTTGGTTTGTGTTGAGAGAGTTTTGATGGTCAAATTTTCAGAAGGCTCATGAGTAGTAGATAAGGCATTGTCCAAAGATTTTGCTCTCATTTTGCAAGGACTTTTTGATCTAGGATTTGAAGTTTCCTATAAGTGTAAGCATTTATTCTTAATTACCTCTTCTAATAACAGAGCTCTTTTGTTTAAACTTAGTCATTTAACACTAATTAATCAACATATTGTTGCAACAAACATACGCTTGAAATTATAAATTTTTTCACTTGAAGCTTAAAAACAGATGGTGGGGGAAATGATAATATAATCAAGATCCTATAGTTCCTTCGTTCCAGGTTGGTTGACAATCCACAATTTCTCACTGATCTTCAAGTGTGGTATTTAATTTACAAAATAATTTTGAAAATTGTACGGCTTGAAATCATTTAAATTTTGAGATATTCACAAAAATTATTATGATCTCGCATTCACATAACTTCATTTAGAGCTTTAAAAAAATCGCATTCTGTTTGCTAGCAGCATGTTGCAAATATAGTTGCGAGATTTCCAAATTTCAAAACTTCCAACTTTGAATTATTTTTTAACCCTAGGAGCCTAAGTTTTTGCACACAAAATTTTAAATATTTTAAAAACCTAAGACCCTATATTTCAAAGCCCAAAATTTCCGCATATTTTAAAATTCAAATGTTTCGCATTTTAAATAATTTTATAAATTCAAAAGAATAAAAAAATTTTAATTCTTTATAAGTTCAAACCAGCTGAAATTTCTACAGTCTCTCGGTGTAAACCCCCTGTCAGGGGTCATTGGAAAATACCAACCTTCTCAGCTGTTTTAAAAAGCTTGCTAGTTTGTGTCGTGAGACACTAAGGCGAGGAGAAAAAATAAATTATTTAACCCACGGTCTTAAAAGTCGCAATGGGCGTTCAATGTACCTGCTTAAATAACCAAATTACAAGCAAACATTTTCCTGAGCGATAATTTACTTTCCTCGAACGGTGCATAATTCCCACGGATGGGTACTAGCATTTTCAAAGACAAGTATTTGAAAACCCTAATTTTATAAAAAAAAATTTCCATATGAGTCCACAATTTCTTTAAATGACAGTTAATTCTCAACGACGAGTGCTCGAGCTTCCTTGCATGGGCATTTAAAAAAAAAATATTTTTCGATATCCATTTTATAACCTTTCGAGCGAAGCAGCAATGTTGGCAGTAATCCAAAAGACGATGAAATGAAAATATAAATTATAAAAAAAGCAAAAAAAAAGTGCAAGATATAATTTTCTATTTTTTTGCTTTTTTTAATATATATATATATATATA
>NW_018165280.1:554402-555506 GCF_001263595.1 Phalaenopsis equestris | reverse complement strand
TTGAAACTATAGGTATATATATATATATATATTGAAATGCCCGAGTGCTAATATTATTGAAATTGAAAAGGTACATAAGGTTGTATGAGTACCCAATAAAGGCGCCCTACCTATACGATACACAGACACTAACATTCTAAAAAAGATAACACATAGATAAAACTCTAAAATTCATAACTCGCAGAAAAACAGTTGCTATGGACGAGCCAGCTTGGTCCTGCCTCTACCTCTGGTTTTAGGAACGGAGCCAACTAACAAATTGCTGAGTGTCGTGCCATTACCCGAAGTTACTAAAGTAGTTACTAATCATCCATTAAGTTCCCAAGCTGGGGTGTGCCTCCATTCTTCTTTTTCTTCTTAGATGTGTATACCTGCCATTCCTCATCTAAAGACTAGCTCATCTGATCAGTGTGATCAACAGATTGTTGGACATGTAGAAGAGGATGAACCCCTAGCTCCTGATTAACAGTAATAACATTCTCATTCTGAAGAGATGGTAAATCTGTCTTCTCAGCACCTGATGCTTCCTGAGGTTATGGAGCTGCGATACTATCCTGATTATCGGACCGAAGAATATCTTTTGGAGGTAAGGATCTTGCAGTATTGTTTTCAACAGTGATAGAGACTGTCAGATGCCCAAGTGAACCATCTGCCAATACATCAGTCGGAAGAACAAAAACAATATTGTCTCTGGTAGTGGGAGGGAGAGGTGGCATCGTGTCAACCGGTGTTTCAAAAGTCTGTGGAATGCACTCGGGGGCGGAAGAGGGACAAGTATGAAGTGGGGCAGATCCAGTAGCATTTTTACTGTGAGGTTTTAGATTTGGATGCAAATGATAACATTGAGAAAGAGAGTTTCCAAACATCCAGCAGTGGGTGCAATAAAGAGGTATCTGTTCAAGTTCTGCTTGCTGCCAAAATCCCTGATGCTGTGTGTCAATCCATATCTTTCCCGGAAAAGGTAAAGTAATATCCCGTTCTATCAAAATTCAGTCTTCAGAAGACCAAGTCAGATTCATTGTAGGCATATCAGTTTTGAGAGGTTTACCGTATACCATCGCTAAAGCGAAGAATATATATATATATCAACGTTAGGGTCAGTTT
>NW_018165280.1:545249-554333 GCF_001263595.1 Phalaenopsis equestris | reverse complement strand
ATATATATATATATATTTATTTATATATATTATGTAAAGAGGGATTTCGATTAGGGCCGATTAAAATAAAGGAGGCCAAAAGGTCTTCTGTTTCTTTGGATTTACAAGGCAGAGAGGAATGGGAAGTTCTGAGGTTGTTGTATATTGCGATCCCAGTGTTGCTTTTCCAACTGGCTTCAATCATGACTGTTTTGCAGAGAGGAATAGGGAGGATCACAGGGAAGGAGACGTGCGACGACTGGATTTTGTGTAAGGCAAGGAGGAGGAAGCTCAAAGTTTCGGAAGTCTCCATATGCCGCAATCCCCTCATTGCTTTTTTTGCTTGCTTTAAGAAATGGACGTGAGGTTAAAATAGGAGTTTCAATGATTCTGTATTTTGCGATTCTATCGTTGCCTTCCTATTTTATGCGAGCACAATCTCAAGGACAAAAGAAGACGAGCAAGGTTGCGTGTTCCTTTTGCGTTGCTTGAGTGAGCGACTCAAGTAGAAATCAACAGGTGTTTCAAAGGTCTTTGAATGTTGCTATCCCTTCACAACTTTTTTTTGCTTGCCCTAGACACGAGCTTCTTTGTGCAAACCAAAAGGAAATGAAGGAGATTTTGATTCAACCATTTGAACTTGGAGTTTCAGAGGTCTCGTTTGCGGCAATCCCATGATCGCTTTTCAATTAGCCTTAACTACAACTATCCCGCGGGTGGCATAGTGGAGACGAAGAATGGGTTTTGACTCGAGTGGGAGACTGACAATCCAAACTCTCCAAGAGCTCTGCTATCGTTAATGTGCGACCTGATTTCATATTATGAGGAGGCAAAATTTGTGAAAATGAGATTGAAGCTTTCCTAACCCCGAGAGATTGACACGGGGCGTCTAGCCCTAGACACGTCACTTTGTCGTGATTCCTTGCCTTGGACCGGTTCAATCTCGACAAAAGAGGGTCCAACCGGTCTTTCTAGGCACGGGCTTACCTCCTTTCTGGAGCAGGGTTCACTCCTATTTACCCTAAGTTTCTCTCTCTCTCTCTCTCTCTATATATAGCTTAAATATATATATATATTTTTTTTTTTTGAAAGCCCAAAAAAGCTAATATATTAACTAGAAAGAAAGATATAAATACAATGTGATGGAGGTCCCAAACATGACACCCTGCTCACAACAAAACCACAAGGGGTTCCACAACTAGAAAATACTGAAAAGTACATTAGAGACATAAAGAAAAAGCCTAAAAATGCAGAAATACATAGTATCAAGTGGCTAGAGAGCGACCCAATTTGGTTTTGCCTCTACCTCTGATTCTAGGAAAGGAGCAAGCTAATAAGTTGGTAAGATGATTGCCATTGCAAATAGTAACCAATGTATCATCCAATATGTTTCCGAGCTGGAGTCGGCCTCCATTCTTCTTCTTCATCCTGGAATAGACTTGTCATTCCTCTTCCGAAGATTGACTCACCTGATCTTGGTCTAAAGTTTGTTGGGGATGTGCAGATTGTTGGCATTAGAAGCAACTACATATACCGGCTGATCTGTTCTTGGATCAAAGGAGCACTCTCGTGTGTCTTGGCATGTGAGTGAGTCTTCAATAACAATAGGTGGTATGAGCACAACTGGATCTGTAGCTGTAGTATGTTGTTCTTCTTCAGGAACTGCGGTGTTGGGAAGAGGATCGGGTCGCATCTTCTCAACAGGGATTAGCGATATTCGGCCTTAGATGAGGATGCAAACGATAGCAAATATTAGAGTTGTGGCTAAACATACTACAATGAAAGCAATAAAGAGGATGTGGTTCAATTTCAACCTTTTGCCAATACCCATTGTGCATAGTGTCAATCCATATCTCATCAGGAGCTGATTGAGTGATATCTCGAGCCACATAGGGTCTAGTGACAGTAAGCGTAGGACTATCCACCTTGAGAGACTTACCGTAAGCAGTTGCTAAAGAACAGAGGATTTTCATGTTGAACAGATGTAATTTTAACTTCGGAAACTTTATTCAAACAGGAATGATAGGAGACTTCGCTTTTGGATCAAAACCGACAGTCCATTTCAGAACTTTCATAAAACGATTGTCAATCTTGATAGCTTTTCGAGAGAAAATGCGAGTGTAATCGACATCATGAGATAACTGAATTAGTATGTCTACCGTTAAGTAGACCAATGTTCCAACTGCCCAATAGTTTCATAGTATCAAATTTCTTCCTAATGATCTCTAGTTTTGGGTAACCATAAGGGAATTTCCCCACTAGAGAGAAACACCAAGAGGACGCGAGAGTACCGGTTTCAACCTCTGTGAGAATAAGTGCAGACTTCTCATTTTTTTTCCCAATTTTTTTAATAAAAGTGTGATCACTTTCATCTTCAAGAGCCTCATGGAAAGATTCTGGAACATTGCAGGACTTACCGATGACAAAACTAGACGCTGAACCTGGAAGAGGGGCACGAGCACGAAAGTCATCGGCAAGTGCATTTGCATAGGAACAGAGCGTCGAGGCTATCTCCCTCACAAGACAGAAGAGAAATAGTTTGGCGGGCAAGAAGCGAGCAGACAGACGAACATGAAACCTTTTGCCGGGCAGGAATCGAGCAGAAGGCGCGCCCTTCTGTGAACAGGAAATCGCAGACATGGAACGCGTATGAAACCAGAGCTCGAAACCAGAGCTCGAAAAGGGAAACAACGCCAAAGCCCTTCGTCGAAGACGAAGAACGCAGAGCCCTTCGTTGTCGTCGTCGAGTGCGGGAAGTTCGTCGTCGAGCACCAGAGAAAAGATTGATGACCGAAGAAATCAAACCAGGGTTTCGCCCGATGGCGAAACCCTAGCAAAGCAGATGGCGACCGACATTTCTAAAATGGAGGAGTGCAACATGAGGACTTCACTCGTGCGCTAATAATTCGAGTACCACACTCTACACTCGGGGGGAATCGAACCCCTGATTAGAGGAGACTTACAACTGACAAGCAGATGCCCGACCAACTGATCTGAGTACACGAGACACAAACACACACACACACACAGATATATGCAAAAATCATTGATATAAGAGAGGATACAAAAGTTTTAGTGAGTGAGTAAAGGGAACCAAACTCACAGGGACTACAAATGTATTCCCCAAAAATAAACAAAAAGAAACTACTATTCATTGTGGGTGTAGTCGGTGGATATATCACTTCCCCTTCCCCTGGATCTAGGGAGGGAAACCAACAAAATACTGAGATATAGGCTTCTGCCTGACACAATGATAGTCATCCCAAGATTTGCTGAGATCTGACAATCCTTTTTTCTTCTTCTTCCAACATTTGTAAACCTGTCAATCATCTGCTAGAGGTAGTCCTATGTGAACAATAGGTGGATCTTCGATGGAGGTAAACTGTTGATCTGACTCAGCTTGCAGCACACCTTGATCCTGACACTCTTCCATAACTTGAGTACCCTCTTCTCTCGCAATAGGTGGTTCGAAGACACTAGCATCTGCTACGACAAAATTCTTAGAATTTGTAATCTGAAGAGCTGCTTCAACAACAGTAGGCGGAAGCTGCTGGTCTGGTTGGTGAGGAGTAGCCTTATGAGTCAAATTCTCATTCAACATTTCTGAAAAATTAACAGTGTTTGTTATATTTTCCTCCACATGGATGATGTTGTTAGGACCTAACGATCTCAAATGTGGGTGAAGCCTGAAATATTTGGTAGGGGTGTGCCCAAACAGTTTACAGTGATTCCAGTGATAGGGTCTTTGTTCTACTATAATTGGCTGCCAATACCCGTTGTGGGCAGTATCAAGCCATATTTCGTTCACATGAGGGAGGGTGATATCCCTTTCAACAGGAATTCTTGCAACCGAAGGCCTGGTTATATTAAAGGTGGGTGTATCCAATTTCATATGTCTCCTTAGTGCAACTCCAATAGAATAGAGGACTTGGTGGTTGAAGTAGTGCAACTTAAAGCCAGATAGTTTAAACCAGATTGAAACTATAGGTGGTTCTTGACTAGGGTCAAATTCAGGAGACCACTTAAGCAATTTCATATATTTTTCCTCTATTGTCATAAAGTTTTTGGAAAATATTTTGGCATAGTCTTCTACTTTAGTAATTGTATCATCACATGTCTTCCAGCAAATAGGCCAACCTTCCAAAGTCTCAATAAATTGAGATCTTCAAAAGCCTTTCGAACGATTTCCATTTTGGGATGTCCCGATTGGAACTTCCCAATGAGGGTGAATTTAAACTTATTATCCAGGTTGGAAACTTCAACATCAGAGAAGAATATAGCCAGTTTGTCACTCTTCCTACTCGTCTTCTTGATAAGTTTGCAGTCCTTCTGGCCTTTTTGCAGTCCTCCTGGCCTTCGAATGATTCATGGTAAACCTGTAAATCTGAGGGAAAACCTAATCTGATCCCATAGAGCCAACCATATCAACAAAGGAAGCCTTCTCAAGGTTTATAACTGTAGTTGTTGGTGGTTGAGAAGGAGCAGTAGCCATGGAAGGGAGTTGAACAGCGGTAAACTACTTGAGTCTGAACTGCAAGTAGTTCACAGGACGGAGGCGAGCGCAACCGACGGAGCCGCAGAGCTGCAAAAGTCAGAGCCGCAGGAGGCACAACTGATAACTCGCGACGAAGAAGTCAGGAGCTGCAGAAGCGAGGCAAAGCTAACAGTCGCGCGCCACTTCGAGCGTGACAGTGCGTGACGGACAGGAGCCGCAGAAGCGCGACCGCAGGGCTAACAGACGTGCGTAACAGTGCGCGACGAAGAAATTGACACCAAACGATGCAGACGAAGCGCGATAGAGAAGAGATAGGACGAACTGCAATCGACGAGGAGACCAGGTTTCGCCATGATGGAGAAACCCTAGCCGAAAGAAATCGGAATAGACAAAATTTGTTTATATATATATATGTGTGTGTGTGTGTGTGTGTGTGTGACCTGACTCATTGGTGCGACCTCTAGTGTAAGTCGCTTAGGTCGGGGGTTCGAATCCCGCGGTGCGGGCTCTTTGAATTAGAAGCAAGAACACAAGGGTTTTCTACCCTTTGGGGAAATCGTTAGTTGGTGCCCACTGGACCAAATGTCGATTTCACCTTTTAAATATATATATATATATATATATATATATACATATATATATTATGTATATTAAGGGTGAGTGGTACTTCGGCTGTATCTCATTCCGATGTGGTGATTGTTCTCAATTTTTCCCCTCCTCTGCATTCCTTACTTCACTGCTATACATCCTTCCTCGTTGCAGCCGCCCAGGACAGCAGCTTTTGCTGCTCTTTTCTGCAGTTCTCCTCTTTCCAGCTGCATCCCTTCCAGAATCCCCGCTTTCCTCTTTCTGAACCAGCCACCGGCCTTCCCCTTTCTGTTTCCAACAGCTCTCAGCCTTCCAACCAGCCGTCCAACACCCAGTGCATTTGCTACTGCTTCCTTATACCATTTTCCTTCCATCTGCCACCTAGCATCCCTACCGCACCACCCTCTGCTGTCTGTTGCTATCTCACAACAGTCTGTATACACCTTGCCATCCCACTTCTCTGCCACAACATTGTCTACGGCCTGCTGCCATTCTACGGCAACCATCCAACACCAGCCCTCTTTCTTGCCGCATTCCTTCAGCCTATCACTGCCGCCTAACGCCCTTCCAACTTGTATACCTGATCACCACCCCTTTGGGATAGGTTGAGTTTGTGGAGTCGGTTGCCACTTTTTTTTTTTTTTTTTTTTTGCGTTTGTATTTTCCTAATTTTGAATTCAACAATAATATTGGGTTTTCCTATCATTGTTTGGGTTTACTCTGGTATCATATATGTATTCAAGTGAAGTTTTCATCAGGAAACTGCAGTCCATCTTTGACATATAAATTTGCATTCAATGTGCAGGAAGCAACGGGTTCTTCTCTTGTCTGATCTTCCAAGGAAGCAAATAGAAAAGCTTGGTGATAGTATTACCAAAGATTTGAATCATATTGATATCCTTACAAAGAGGTATTTTAATTGCTGTGGTCCATTCAATTGGAAACTCTCTTAATTTTAATTCTCCAAGTGATACTGAGATGCTGCATTACTTGACAATTCAATGTGTAGAATTTCTGAAAAAATTCCATCTTAATATACTTGCTTCACGTCAAATAGAATATTATTTTCCAGTACTTTAGAAAGGATATTTTCCTTGGCTCAGCTTTCCCTAGGAGATATTAATATCAAATAAAAGACTACTTGATGTTATGGCCATTTTTATTAATATCGAAACATTATTATTAATGATTTCTGAGGAAATTATAGGTTCCATCACTAGATAAGAATGCTTCATCTATAGAAGAAATTTTTTTATTTTAGTTAAGGCACCCATTAGAAAAGTGGAACATTCTAAATTGTGTCTTTTTATTCTCTTTTTTTTGTCCGTCATCTTCATGCAACTTATATTAATAATCCCATTTGTAAATATATGTAAAATTGGCTCGAGCACCAGTTATATTGCCACGTTGGAATATTTTAAGGCTATCTTATAACATTCCTTTTGGTCAAGTCGATTTGCAGCTCGTTTGGTTTTACTCTTAATCTGCGTTTTTTTAGGATTTATCTTCTCCTTTAATATATCATTGATAAGCATTCATTGCTACTTATTTATTTTTATCTGTGTATAGATAATTTCCACTTGCTCTGCTGGAGTCTAATACATGTTTCCTTATATTCAGTTGCAGCCTTGGCTTGACAAAGTCTTTTGAAAGAGCAGCCGCCAGCAGAGCACGATCTATTATTATGTTACTGGCAAAGAATGACTGGTTAGTAATTATTTGTTAAAGCTTTTGAGAAACTATAGAGATTGTTTAGCTTATAAGTTGGGTGAGACTAACAATCATCATTATGTCTTTCACTATTCTATTAAGAAAATAGAACTTCCAGAGAGAAGATGACGCATATCAATGTGTTAGATTTTTTGGATTACATAATGAAATTGACTTAGCACTGAGATTGTATGCCTCTTGAATGGGCATTTATTGGAGAATATATCCACGGGTCTTCTTTGTCAAAAGTTGTCATGTATCATTTCCAGAGGTTCTCTTTGGATGATAAATTGGAATGTATGGAATTCATCTTGATTTTCTTGTTGGAAGTTAAGTAGATCTTTGCAATTATATCATGCCCCTAACTGTTGACTGGATCTGAATTGATATTGGTATAGAAGGAAATGAATAACAGAGAGTCCAAGCTAATAACACTAATCCAAAAATAAAAACACTAATCCAAGAAATAAAAGGAAATGAATAACAGAGAGTCCAAGCTAATAACACTAATCCAAGAAATAAATCTAATCCTTATAACTTTTAACAGGAATAAATTATTTCTTATTATAACATCTAACACTTAATCATTAATTGGACGAAAACTAATAATCTAAAAGATTTCACGATTGACCGACTATGTGTTCGATTTTTTCACTTGCAGTATTTTCTACAGATTCTTTTGATTGTCACACAACACAACATCTTTCTAAATTTCAAAAGTATTTATTAGTAAATTGGCATTAATTTAATTTATTTTATTCGTCAATCTACAAATTACTCTCATCCAATCCTAAACAATGTTATAATTCGAAATAATTTTCTCAAACCACCCCGTAACCCCCCGCCCCCCAAAAAAAAAATAATAATAATAAAATAAAAATCGAACAAACAAAAATCATAAATTTGGCCATAGAAATGGGCTTTAAAAACTTTGAAAACATGCCTAATTCAATGTTATTATGTTTTGATTCGACTCTTTAACTTAACTATGATCATTCAGCATTTATGGACTGATTTAGCTTGTTTAAAAACTTGTACCTCATCATGAATATAATATTATTGTTATTATATGCAGACATCATGTTTTACTGTTTTCTAAAATATAGTTTTTAAAGGAAAATTGTGTTTGTTTGTGTTCTTGTCAGGTATGAAGTTGATACAGATGCATTTCTCTCTTTATTAGCTTTGCAACCTTTACCGAAAATAACTTCTGTTCCAACCATTATTGAGGTATATTATCCTATGAACTCTTATTGGTTGAAACTTAATTAATTTTCATTAACTATTATTTATACGCATACTTCTTGAAATTTCAAAATTAATGCTAAGTTTATCTCATTATGCAGAAATTTCTGTTAGCTATAATTTGTATTTTCGGCTATAAGATCATGAATACCAAAGATCTTAGAGTTATTTAGTCCTACAAATATTTTTCGTACTTGCTGGAAAATTTTACAATCTTCCATGCCTTTTTACAAGAAATGCTTTTGAATGTCTGTCATTTTTTATGATAACTCATTAGAAACCCAAAAAAGATGGTATAATAAAATCGAAGTGACGAAGCTGATGAGAATGATCATTCTGCTCTATTTTAGGTACCTCCTTTGTACAAATTCTTTTAATCTAAGAATTCTAAAGGATTTTTGTAAGCTTATGACTTCAAGGTGAGTTCTCGAATACTCGATGAAAACTTTTTCTTTCAGCAGCCCAAGACATCTGGAAGAAAATCAACTGCCAAGATTATTACCAAAATATGTTAAGGACTTAAAATAATTGATTTTTAGATCTGTGATGCCATCAGCCATCGAACTGAGAGAAAGTATACTTTAGTTAGAGAGCTTGTTATCTAGAAGCACCATTATTAGTAAAGGGAGGCTTCAAATGCTTATTTAATTTATTTTTCTGGTAGGTAGCCAGTGAAGTTGATGTGGACGTGGTTGGGCGGGCCATGGAAGAATTTGTGGCCAATTGGACTGTTCCAGATGGAATTGGGAAGGGTGGACTGGCCTCCTTAGGGATGGGAGTTGCCGCCTAGAAGGAGCGGGCCACTTTTTTGTCACCTAATAGTATTTATATGTTATTTTTTTGTGTTCTAGGTCAATTTTGCTTTCAGATTCCTGTCAGGACAACCACCAACGTTCAACTTTCCCTCCTAGGGTTGTATATGAAGGAGAGAAGGTACCCTGGTTGTACTCGTCCCGTGGTGTGTTGACCTCATTTTTGTGAGGTCTTTTCTTCTCCTCCTTAGAGCCTAGGTTCTAGCTCTAGAAATTCCTATGGACCATCTTAGAAAACTAGAATTGAGACTCACC
>NW_018165280.1:542060-542268 GCF_001263595.1 Phalaenopsis equestris | reverse complement strand
AGTAAAAGTTGATAAATTTATCTTTCCTGTGGATTTCATTGTTTTAGATATGGAGGAAGATAAAGAAATACCTATCATTTTAGGGAGACCATTTTTATCTACTGGAAAAGCTATGAAAGATTTTCAAAAAGGAGAATTAACGATGAGAGTTAACGATCAAGAAGTGACTTTTAACATTGCAAAATCTATGAAATACCCTGCTGTTGAA
>NW_018165280.1:541841-542050 GCF_001263595.1 Phalaenopsis equestris | reverse complement strand
TCACATGGAAATTAGTGAACATCTATTGAATGAACATTTTAAAGAACATTTTTAAGAGAAAGAACAATTTGAATAAAGTGATGAAATTATTTTAGACGAATTAGAAAATAAAGAATTAGATTATGTTCAGGAAAGATTTGAGATGCTGGATATTACAGAAAATGCAGATAAGGATCGTTCCGTCAATTATAAAACCACCTGAACTTGAG
>NW_018165280.1:537740-541741 GCF_001263595.1 Phalaenopsis equestris | reverse complement strand
TACGAAAGTCAAGTTGAATATAAAAACGGCCGACATGGTGGTGTTCATTTATCGCTCTCTGCTTGCCACAGCCTCTCCTCTGCTGCCGCTGCCTCCTTGGTCGCTGCTGTCACTCGAAAATAGTCCCCGTTGCTGCTACCTGCAGCTGGCAATCTCTCCCAGCCAAATCTACCTCGCTACCAGCCCCTCCAATCACCTCCAACTTGCTGCTGTTCCATCCAGCTGCTCTCCTACTTGCTGCTGCCCCTTGGTGCCACCCCTTTCCCGCTACCTCCAACCTACTTTAACTATTATTTCTCCTTAAAACGCAGCACCTTCATGTTCTTCTTCAGCCCTAATTGAGTCGTGTTGTGTCTTTGTTATTTCCTAGTTCCAAGTGTCTTTGATTTTAACTGTTATTTGCTTTTTGAGCAATACTTGTTTTCACTATTGTGATTTGGGTTAACTCTGATATCAAAAGTGCTTGATGATATTAAAAGATAAGTGAAACTGTGTGCAGCATTTATTCCCCCCAAAGATGCAAGAACCTTAAAAGATTTGGATTTATGTAATGTTTTGATATAAAAAGAATGAATAGGGTCATGATTCTAGTGCATTTGACAGTTTCAGGAAGATTACTTTTTCTAATATTAATTTCAAAAGAACATGGGTTTTATTGTCTTCCACGGCTTTGAGAGAAAGTGTAGAAGTAGGATATGCATCTTACATGATGATGAGGGACAAATATTCAATCTAGAGCCATTCTTCTGGCATTTGTATCAATTGACACCATTTTTTGTAATCATATGCAAAAATGTCAGGTCTTCAACCATTAAACATCTTGAGCATAAGCATTTTTCTGGTCTGGGCAGCTGTTTCTGGATATGCAAAGCTTTGTATTTTTGTGGTGGTCTGGGCAGCTGTTTCTGGATATGCTGTTATAAACTTACATTTTTCCATACGGATTTGTTGTTGCCTTCTGTCATTATTTCAAGAAAAATGTTCAGCAACAATATTTGCATCAAATATTTTGTTTTTGTTATAGTTTCACAATTTTATCATTCTTGAAGATTCTTTGATCTCAAATTGCTACAGGTTTCTAATTCTGGCACATGTGATCTTTTGAAATCAATCACTGGTGTAAATGTTGAGCCAGTGGCAATGGTTGCATCTAAATTGTTTGTTCAGTGTTCACGGCAGAAGGGGCTCTTGAAAATTTATCGTCATCTTCTTAATTATAGAAGTACTACTCCTAACCTGTTGATTATTTAAGTATATACTATGTTGCTATAATATTCTGTTTTTTTCCTTTAATTTTATATTCATGTGTTGTTAAGTCATATTGATAATGAGTAAATAAGACTGGGTAGAATCTCCCATAGAGCTAAAATAGAATCAAGTCTCTGATAGATGAAAATATGCCTGTGATCTTTGAGTTGGCCATTGTGAGACATCAGATTGAGTGCTTCTTTATTGTCTCAAATTGTTTTGTTGCATTGGTCAAAAATTGGAAAAATCATTAAAATTTGCTTTCGTCAATAATATTCAACCTCATGATCATTTTTCTTTGTCCGAGGTTTCTAAAAATTTGTCAAAGAATCCTCATAAACAATAGGTGCTATGGCCTAGGACTTTCATGAACCTTCTATTCAAAGCTAGTATCTATGCACCCTTTGGTAGATTAAGAGTCTGATGGGTCCTGCCGTTAGCTCTTGCCAGGTGTGGTAACTTGAAGATTTTTCATATGAATTAGCAAGTTGAAAGAGTCATTTATATCTATTGGTCTTCAACATAATTTTCTCTATTTCGTTAATGAAAAAAAAATGTATCTAATGCATGGCTGTCTCGTTATTATAAGCTTTAGGGAGGGGTTGATGTTCAGAACATTGCCACTGCATTTGCAAAGAGATTTTTTCCATTTCTTAAACTTGTTATCGCTAAATTGCTTTGTTGCTTCAAATTCTTCCTCTTTAATTATTAGTTGATGATGAAGGGCAAAATACCTTATATGCAATTCTCCATTTTACTTGAATAACTGAGCAAAAAGTTCAGTCGAAGTGTCAGAATAGGGAAGCAATTGATGCGGAAAAAATAATTCAAGAAGAGAAGATGATGCTTATTCAAAAAGTTATGTATAAAATCTCAATTTAATTAATTTTCAACAGAATTTTTATGTAGAACTTGTAGAAGTTCTATGGCGGACACTTAACGACATCATTTGCATTGTAAGTTATGCATTCATACGACATTTCATAGATCGAAGCTTTCTTTTATGCATAAAAAATAATATAGTTTACAGGATCATTTTTGTATCACGCTTCATGCGTTTGCTGGCAATCTATTTCTAATTCTGAATTGTATCAGATCCTAGATCATTGCTTCAGGCATGAAAAATTGTTCTCGGAAAATTTAACTTACCTTTTTCCAAACTCTCGTCATACTTCGTCAAATCCTGCCTTCCCTTATCGTCTTGCATCAATTTGTCAAAAGAAGCGCACTGCTTTCCACGAGCCTATCAAATAAGGCACCACCACAGGCTCCATTCAGGCAAACTCTGGCATTATCATCACATTATAGGATTTACAAATAGCTGAAGTAAATTATGTTTTAATAAGAGTTTCTACAATTCCATTGAACAGATCAAGAACCCTGTATCATTTGTCAGAATTATATATGAACCAGAACTCATTCATTTTAGCATTTGTTGATTTATATATATAATCCACAAGATGACAGACTAAACACAACAATTATAAAGACCGACGGATATAGTTTAACAAAAAACTGACTAAAAATGTCTTGAATCAGTTTCTTATTTTGTGAAACTTACCAACTCATTGTGTCGAATATTTTGAATAGCTTAAATAGACTGCTTCCATAATGTTTGCATGGTGGTCCGCTAAATAATTGATCCTAGGCATAGGGAGGGGAAGAGTTTATGAGCTAACACATACTACCCAAAATGGCCGTGTAAAATATGGAAAAAAAAACAAAAATGAAATTTGACAAAACCTAACAACGTCAATATGATAAAAATGTAAGAAACAACTATATTTTTAGGTGGAAAATACAAAAAAATGAAAAAAAATTACATTTCATAGCCCAGTCAAAATAATTCGTTGAGAAATTTAAAGTACAGAGGTCCGCTCTTCTCCTGAATTAGGGAAGATGTGTGATACCAGAGTTAACCAAACCACGTAGAAACGAAAAAATTAGTGCTGAAATTCAAAGTAGTTTATAACGACGAATCTCGAAAACATAAATAAACACTAACAAACAAAAGACAGGGCTCTAGGGCCAAGGGGAAGGTGAGGGACTCCGGCTGGACAACAGGTGTGGGGGTGGTCAAGGGGCTATGGCTACACTAAAAGGCTATTTGGAGGAAGGATTTTGGGAGTAGGTGCGGCAACAAAGAGGTATGTTGGAACAGAAGTACAACAGTAGTGAGGTTACAGGGAGGAGGTGTGAAAACCAGGTGGCTGCTGGGAAGAGGTACGACAACTAGGTGGCTGCATGGAGGACATGCGACAACAGGATGGCTGCTGGAAGGGTGTGCGGCAACAGGATGGCTGCAGTTAAGAGGCGTGGCAATAGGTTGGTTGTAGGGAGGATGTGCGACAACAGGGTGGCTAGAGAGAAGAGGGTGGCGGCAGCGATGCTAGATACGGCGAGGGATCAATGTGGTAAACACCACCTCGGAGCAGGATACAGCCAGAGTACGACTTGTTCTCGAATACAATCCTAGCAAAGGGATTCTCTTGTCGACTGGAACCTGAAATCAGAAACAAGAAGAAACTCTCTTCTAAAAAAACACATAACATACATATAATGGATGCTAGATAGTATAGGAAGGGGATAGAAAAAGAATGGAATAAAATCGGAAGGAATCCCCCCCATGGAAGAGATCAAATAAAAAAACGAGGGAGGTGAGGTAGCAGGTAATCTCTCCCAAAGGAGCGAGAGGGAGGGCCGGTCCAGCCTCCTGCTGGACCGCGACTCTCCTTGCTGGCTGGACCCCGGCT
>NW_018165280.1:535445-537730 GCF_001263595.1 Phalaenopsis equestris | reverse complement strand
TCCACGCGTCGCAGAACCGCTAGTTGGTTCAACCGGGTCTAGACATTAACATAAGTTGAAATCACAACTACCTTGAAATAAGCCAATGAATTCTGTTGTAGAGCAGTTGGGACTACAACAACCATAGTCAGCTGTAATAATTGATGGGGATGGTAAATGATGGGTGGTGGTTGTTCTCCTGCATTGAGTTATATTGTATTTGTTAACGCATTTTTCTCTTTTTTTCTCTTTTCAAGTGAAGAATAAAGGTCTATTTATAATTTTTTAGAGGAGCATTTTAGTAAATCTTGTTAGAGTCTCAAAACACTACATCAGATGGTTCACATGACTCACTTTCACGTGATCAATATAATTTTTCAATACTTAATGTCTTAATAACTTCAAAATTAGATGATCTTGAGCTTGTTAAATTTCTCTCTTCGAGACACTCGATTTGATTTCAAATATGTCAAATTTGGAGTTCATTTGGTTCTCTAAATTATTTTTTAAAGTTTCCAATTGCATTTAAAATGCTTGATCTGGGCTTTGATTGAATTCAGATTGAATCATGTTTTATATCACTAGGCTTGTCTTGTCAAGCTGCGTAGTTTTTCTGTAGCTTTGTTAAAACTGTAGCTTGGATGATTCTTTATTTGAATATGAAAAAATTTTTACCCAAAATGCATCAAGATTCGTACTTGATCATATAAATTTTTAGGTAACAATATATATATATATATATATATATATATATATAATGTTACCTAAAAATGGCGATATCATGCGTGGGAGGCTCTGCTAGGGTTTCGCCTCATGGCGAATCCTAGCGTCTGTTACGGCGATTTCTCGCATCGTCATGCTCAAAGGTTTCGCGCCTTGACTCATCTGTTTCATTTTCCTTTCCTAACGCTTCGTTGTACTACTTTTGCCTCGCCATAGTACTTCGTCGTCGTCGTGAAGGACGATTTCTGGGCGTGAACTCGTCTTTTCTTTCCTCGTGCTCGAAGCAGAAAATTTTTACTCATTCTCGCTTCGGATGCCCATTGAAGGAAGTTTGTACCTTTCGTCCTCTGCTTGACTTTGAAGGGAAGCGAACAAAATATATATTTGTATGTATTTGTCATAATCAACATTTGGTATCCGAAAACAAGGCAGGGAGACAAACAGAGGCAGCTAATACATGATAAAATTGTGGAGTTGATAAAAAGTAATATTTCGCCAGAATTCGGATCAGATGAATGAAAGAGGGTAACTTAGAGGAACAATGTGTATTTTGATAAATTTAAATGTGAGAGAAGCTGGACATTTTCAGACGGGGAGATTCAGACATTGGTCTGCTGGAATTATTAAGGTTCGTTTCCTTATGCTTCTCTCTAAGCACCAAGAAATGGATCCTTCAGATGGCCGTTTGATGCAGCCACTCTCCTCGACATGATGTCAAAATCCCCTCCATGCGGGTTGAAAATGAGTCCTCCAACTTCTTGAAGAATGATAGCCCCGCCGGCAACATCCCAAGGACCGCCAAACCTGAGTTCATAGAAGATGTCAATCCTACCACAAGCAACACTACAAAGGTTCAATGCACAGGAGCCATCCATCCTAAGGGTTTTCACCTTAAAGAGGAGGCTGTTGATTCTGTATTTTGTAGCATCAACATTGGGCTTATCACGTGTTGCTCTAACTTCAGTTGCAAGAAAGGGCTTCAATAACTCAGTTTGAGATGATGCTTTTTTGGGATTTCCATTGAGGAAAGCACCTTGTCCACAAATACCGGTAAAAAGCTCATTAATTATCGAATTGTATACAACTCCCACAATAGGGACCTTATTAATGGCGAGGCCAATAGAGACACAAACAAAAGGGAACCCATGACCAAAATTTGTAGTTCCGTCAAGTGGATTCACAATCCATGTCGGATCATCAGTTAACTCGGAACTACCCAAAACAGCAGAGGCCTCTTTGCCAATAAATTTGAGTAGGGAAATACTTCTTGATTTGACTGAAAATAAGTTCTTTGCATTCTTTGTCAGTTTCTGTCACTAAATCCACTAATCCTTTGTGCTCCACATGCTTGGTCTGGTAAAATCCTCTGCAAATGACCTCCCCAACATTCTTGGCGGCATCCGCGGCGACATCAAGGAACTCAGCAAGCGTGTATTTATTGGCCATATTTCTCTGGCTGTCAAAATTTAATCTTGCGACGAGGAAGGAGGCCTGATGATTCCTCCGCTTTCTCTTCCTTCCCTCGCCCTTCGCTTGTTGTATTCTCTCTTGGAAATTGAGATTTTAATATATATATATATATA
>NW_018165280.1:527979-535336 GCF_001263595.1 Phalaenopsis equestris | reverse complement strand
TTGCGGCGGAGAAGACGCCCCTCCTGCTGCGTCTTCTTCCACGCGTCGCAGCGCCATCATTTGCGTCGCCTAGCGATTCATTTCCACTCGCCTTCCGCCAGCGTTGTCGACCGCTCGACAGAGTTCGCGGTTGCCTGCGTCTGCGCTTGTTTGTGTCGATCGACAACTTGCTGATGAAATGGCTTCAGGAGATTCCTACGTCGCCGCCCTCGCCAGTGATAACCCCGTCTCCGCCCCTCTTTCGAATATGTTTCCGCAATGATACCACGACAATTTTGCTCTTGGCATTGAAACCAAATTTCTCAAAAAAGCTTCCCATAAAAACGGCAAACCTGCAATCTTTCTCTTTGAGGCAGAGATCTCCACCCTAGCTGCGCCCTGCCGACTGTTCTTAGTAGGTAAGTTTATTTATGGAAACCCTAAACTTGCGCTAATTCGAAAGGACTTTGAGCAAATGAAGCTGAGTGGGGGTTGGAAGATCGATAAATTGGATGGTCGCCACATTCTTATTCAATTATCAAATGACGAAGACTACACCCATTTGTTTGCGAGAAGAGTTCTTGAATAGAAAACCAGGTAATGAAGGTTTTAAAATGGACGGTGGATTTTGACCCTCGTACTGAACCTCCTACCATTCCTGTTTGGCTGCGCTTCCCAGGTTTGAAGATTCATTTTTTTTATCAAGAGCTTTTCTTCGTTTTAGCGATGGTATACGGTAAACCCCTCAAAGCTGACACACCTACATTGAATTTGACTCGGCCTTCAGAAGCCAGAATTTTGATAGAAAGGGATATTACTTTACCTTTTTTCATCATCAGGTTCTCTACTCTTTTGTAAAGAGAAAATATGAGGTACAGATAGGTTGTATGGGTGGGCCTAAAAATAGGCACCCAACCCGCACGGTATATCACACACAAAAAGTCAAAAAATGGGTGGGTGAATAAAGTGAGTCAGAGAAGATAGTAAAAGTATGCAGCTGTTTATAAATCTCTTTGGGGATATGAGAGAATGCCATATTTGTTATTTCTCTTTAATAAATTAGTCTTGCATACTTTTACTACTTTATCTTGGGGATAAGAAAGAATGTCATATTTGTTTGCCCCAAGATAAGGTAGTAAAAGTATGCAGCTATTTATAAATCTCTTTTGTAATAGAATACAGGGAGGAAACTTTCCAAATAGGTTTATCTTTTCTGTGTGGGGTAATATGAGTTGTGGCAATTCTAGCCACATTAACACCATCTAAACTCCTTAATTTAGAAATATCCCTCGTTCCATCACGCCATAAATCAAATACTAACATGCCATCATCACCATTGATAGGAGAAAAGACAAACTGATCTCTCAATCCCCATTGTTCATGCCAGAAAGAAACACTGTTTTCACCAAGGACCCAAAAAATGAACTGATTAGCCACCTATCTTGCTTTTAAAATTGATTTCCAAACTCTAGAATCACCAGTTCTCCAAGTAATCAAGGAGGGGCGGTGTTTAAAGCAGTATTTATGATATATAAATTGAGCCCAAAGAGACTCACTTTTACGAAACTTGAACCACAACTTATACATGTTAATTTCAGCGATATGCTCTAAATTTTTAAAACCCAATCCACCAGCAAAGGTAGGTTTGCAAATCTTAGACCAGGAAGCCCATAGCTCCCTATTACCAACACCAGACTAGAGAAACTTATTGAAAGTGTGCTCCAAGGACTTCTGTGTGCTCTTTTTAAGATTGAGCAACTGTAATGCATAAAGTGGGACACTATAAAGCAAACCTTTAAGTAAGTTCAATTGACCTCCATTAGAAAGGAAGACATTTCTCCAATCAACAATCTTAGCTTTGATCTTATCAACAACAACATGAAATTGAGTTTGTTTCCTCCTTCCTCTTAAAAATGTCCACCCCCAAATATTTAAGAGGGAGCGAAGCAGGAAGACACCCAGTAAATGAAGTGGCCCAGTTTATGAAAGAAGAAGAAACAAATTTTCCAAAGTTTCAAATGTTTTTTTCAAATCAAGTTTTATTACCATGTTGCCTCCCCTGCATTTCCTGTCTAATTCTTCCACCAATTCTTGAGCCAAGAGGATATTATCGGTGATCTCTCTACCTTTAATGAATGTCATTTAATGTGGTGAGATGAGTGTGGCAAGGTGAGGTTGAAGTCGAGACACAGTTAACTTGCTTATGACTCTTGTTATAACTGATGTAAGAAAGATGGACCTAAAATTTTCCCATCTAGATGTGTCATTAGATTTAGGAATAAGCACAATCAAAGAGGATGAGAAATATCTACCCGGATTGTCCCTAAGGAAGAAATTTTGAATGGCAAGGGTTACCTCCTTTTTTATGTCCCAGCAATGTACATAGAACTTGGAAGTGAAGCCATCCGGCCCCGGTGCCTTATTGAAATTAATTTTCTTGAAAGCCATTAGAATATCCGACTTTGATGGAACATCACCAGTTGATAATGCTTCAACATAATCCCTTTTCCCATAAAAAAATGGTTTGGTTAATGGGAAGCACCTGCAAATTGGTGGCAAATAAATCAGTGAAGTAAAGAATAACATTATTACCAATTGCATCATCATCTCTAATCTCAGTGTCCTCCAAGGTTTTAATCTTCATTATAGTATTTATATTTCAGCGATGTTTAATTGAAGCATGAAACTATTGAGTGTTACAATCAGCATTTGCAAAATGAATGTCATGAGCTTTTTGTTGCAATAAATCCTCCTTTGAAGTAATTGCCTCAAGGAGATTTTGGTGAGCATAGCAACATCAGTTATCAGATGTGAGTTGGAAAGCATCTGTGATTCCAAATCATTTACTGTTTTCTGAGCCTCAAGAACTCTCAAATGCAGGTTTTTGAAAACCTGATGATTCCAACTCCTTAAGGCTCTAGCCACTTTTTTATGCAATTGTCATAGAATGTACCAAGGAGAACCTGCACCATTATATTTCCACACTTGATGAATAAGCTGTAAGAAACTTGCGTGAGAAGTCCAAACATTTAAAAATTTGAATTTATAAACAAGTGGCTTAATCTGAAAATTGAGAGTGAGCAAATTAAGGATTATGATCAGAAGCTGTATGACTTAAATGAAATACTTTAGCAACGGGGAAATATCTGAGAAAATGATGATTGCCGAAATATCTATCCAGTCTCTGAGAAAGAGGCCCCCGACGCTAAGTAAAAGGAGAACCCGAATAACATAAATCAAACAGCCCAGCTTTCGTGATTTTATCACAAAAGCGATTAATATTATGCATATCACATTTGCCACCACCTCTTCTTTCATTAGAATGCATAATCATGTTAAAGTCACCTCCAATAAACCATGGTTTTGTAATTGCATCACCCATTTGGAGGATTTGGTTCCAAAACAAATATTTATCATACAAATGAGAACTAGCATAAACGAAAGTAGCCCAACCTTGAAATACATTGAAATGAAAATTTGTTAGAACAAACTGCTCATCATCTTCAATAATATTAATAGTTATCCGAAGTTTCCAAAAAAACCAAATTTTGTTGCTTTTATTGCAAAAATGGTTATATTGCTTAAACTGCCTGAGAATGTGACCTCTGTTAACTGAAACAAGAGGTTCCAAAATGGCAAAAATGGAAAGTTTATAGGCCCTACAAAGATGTTTCAAACCATTAAGTGAGGGAGGGTCCGCCACTCTCATAATGTTTCAAATCATAATGTTAAACATGTTTTCTCGAGTCAGCCCTCTTAGAAGATCTAGAAAGACTACCCATCTGATCACCATCTGAATAATAATCGCTTTCTTGTGCATTGTTAGCCTCCTGTATTGGTAAGAGTTCATTTTTCCTCTTACCCTTTTTTCTTTGAGTTCTCTGTATCATCCATTCGTTCTCAAGAATAGTTGTAACTTTTTCAACTGAATCACCAATTGCAACAGAAGCATTATCAATGACTCCATGAGAGTCCAGATTAGAAGCAATATTATTAGGCCTATGTTCATCAATTAAATCCATGTTTGTTGGATTCGTCAGATCAACAAAAGCAGGGGGAGGAGCCGGTTGTTCCAAATCAGGTGCAGATGAGATAGCTGAATTATCTGTTAGAGGATGTAGGGGAGCAATTTGTGCCAAATCAGAGGGGGAAGTACAACCCAGGATGAGACATGTGGTGTGACAAAAACATGTGTATCAAGAGCAACCTCATTTAACAGATTTTGCTGCAAATCTAGTCCTTTATCAACCTTAGGACCAGTTTGATCATTAGTGGCAGTTATAGGATTTTTATGATGTGATCGATCAACATTCGACTTTAAATGAGTATGCAATCAATAACATTGAGGAGAGAAATGCCCAAACATACACGACTGTGAGAGCAATAATGTGAATATCTTTCGATTTCAACTTTTTGCCAGTACCCTTGATGAGCAGAACATATCCAAATGTCATCAGAGAAAGCAAGGGTAATGTTCCGCTCGACCAAGATACGAGCTTCAAAGGGTCGTGTTAATAGGAAAGTTGGATCATTCATCTTTAGAGGTTTGTCATAAGCAGCTGCAAGAGAGAATAACATTTCATGATTGAAAAGATGCAATTTTAAACCAGAAAACTGAATCCACACAGGGCTGGTAGGGGGCTCCGCCTTACGATCAAAATCTTCGGTCCACTTCAAAAGTTTCATTGGAATATCATCAATTTTAAGAACTCTACTAGCAAATAGGCGAGTATAATCTTCATCATTAGATAATTGTATAAGTATATGGTGGCCATCCAATTACCCAATTTTCCAAACACCTGAAAGCTTCAAAGAGTCAAGCTTCCTACGGATTATTTCAAGCTTCAGATGCCTAAAAAGAAACTTCTCAACCAAAGCATGCTTACAGGAAGAGGCAAGAATGTGAGTCTCATCCTCGGTAACAAACAACTCGAGCTTACCGTTCTTTCTCCTCGTTTTCTTAATGAAATTATAATCCCCACCAATACACAATGCATCATGAAATGCTTGGAGAAAAAGGTCATTGTTACCCACAAAAGCATGAGAACCGCCGATTAAGATCATCTACATTCTTTCTGATAACCTCCATAAGTGGGTGTCCCCACTGAAAATTTTCAATTAGAGCAAACTTAAATTTTTCTGTCAGGGTACAAATTTCTGAGTCGGAGAAAAAAATTATTGTTTTCCCACATTTCCCACTCCCTTCTCAACAAAGGGACAATCATCTGTGTCATCGCGACATTCCTTATATCTTGAAGGGAATACCACCGCGGACCTGAGGGTTGCCCATCACGTGGGCAAAGGAGGCTTTTGTCGGTTCAGCAAAAGAAGAAGGAAGTGCCATCAGAAACAACCAGCTCTCACCTGCAGGGAGAAGCTTGCGTTGGGCTGGAGAGAAAGAAGGGCGCAGAAACAAAACAGAAGATCGGGTCGGAAAGAAGCACTGGAGTAGACAGAAGAAGCGTCGAAAATGAAGGAAAGAGTCGTCAGGCGCGGAAAGCAGAGGCGCAGCGTCGAAACTGGACGCCGACGCGGAAAGACGCCTCACGAAACTTGCAGCTCGATGCAGAAGCTGGCACAAACAAAGCCGCAGAATCCCTACTTCGTTGTCGATGATCGCGGAAAACGAACGCATAAATCGTCGTCGAGTGAGAGAAGAACGTCCGGAAAGCCAAAGATCATACCAGGGAATCGCCATCCGGCGAACTCCTAGCGGAGCAGCCAGCCACCGACGCCATCTGATATATATATATATATATATATATTTAAACGTCTAAGGGCTAATTTTATTGAAATTAAAAAGATACATAGAGGTTGTATGATAGGACCCAAAAAAAGGTGTCATACCCATACGATACATCAGACACTAGTATCCTGAAAGGATGAAACATAGATAAAACAAAAAAAAAACAAAAACAGAACTTGCAGGAAATAAGTTGCTAGGCACGAGCCAGCTTGGTCTTGCTTCTGCCTCTGGTTCTAGGAGCGGAGACAGCTAACAAATTGCTGAGTGTCGTTCCATTACCCGAAGTTACTAGAGTATCATCCATTAAGTTCCCAAGCTGGGGTGTGCCTCCATTCTTTTTCTTTCTAGATGTGTTTACCTGTCATTCCCCATCCGAAGACTGACTCATCTGATCGGTATAGTCAACAGATTGTTGGGCATGTAGGAGAGAATGAGCCCCCATCTCCTGACTAGCAATAACAACATTTTGAGAGATTGTAAGCATGTCTCTTCAACACCTGATGCATTTTGGAGATGTGGAGCTTCAATACTATCATTATTATCGGACCCAATTAAACCATCTGTCAATATATCAGTCGGAAGAACAGAGACAATATTGTCTCCGGTAGTGGGAGGGGGAGGTGACATCGTTTCAACCGGTGTTTCAATAGTTTGTGGAATGCACTCAGGAGCAGAGGAGAGACAGGTATGAGGTGGGGCAGATCCATAAGATGTATTACTTGAAGGTTTTAAATTCGGATGCAACTGATAACATTGAGAAGGAGAATGTCCAAATATACGACAGTGAGTACAATAAAATAGTATCTGTTCAAGTTCTGTTTGCTGTCAAAATCCCTGATGTTGTGTGCCAATCCATATTTCTCCCAGAAAAGGTAAAGTAATATCCCTTTCTATCAAAATTCTGGCTTCTGAAGGCCGAGTCAGATTCACTGTAGGCGTGTCATCTTTGAGGGGTTTACCGTATACCATCGCTAAAGCGAAGAGAAACTCTTGATCAAAAAGGTGGATCTTCAAACCTGGGAAGCGCAGCCAAACAGGAATGGTAGGAGGTTCAATACGGGGGTCAAAATCCACCGTCCATTTTAAAACCTTCATCACTTGGTTTTCTATTCAAAGAACTATTCTCGCAAACAAATGGGTGTAGTCTTCGTCATTTGATAATTGAATAAGAATGTGGAGACCATGCAATTTACCGATCTTCCAACCCCTTTTCAGCTTCATTTGCTCAAAGTCTTTTCGAATTAGCTCAAGTTTAGGGTTTCCATAAAGAAACTTATTTACTAAGAACAGTCGGCAGAGCGCAGCTAGGGTGGAGATCTCTGCTTCAGTGAGAAAGATTGTAGGTTTGTCATTTTTACGGGAAGCTTTTTTGAGAAATCTGGTTTCAATGCCAAGAGCAAAATTGTCGTGGTATCGTTGCGAGAACATATTTGAAAGAGGAGCAGAGACGGGGTTATCACTGGCGAGAGCGACGGCGTAGGAACGTCCTAAAGCCATTTCTCAGGTGCAACAACAGCTGAGAACTCGCGACTAAGAAGTTGGGAGAGCCAAATGAAGCCGGGAGCCGCAGAATCGAGGCGCAGCTGACAGACGCGCGACGGACGGGAGCCGCCAAAGCGCGACCGTAGGGCA
>NW_018165280.1:501922-524129 GCF_001263595.1 Phalaenopsis equestris | reverse complement strand
CTGAGTGTCGTTCCATTACCCGAAGTTACTAGAGTATCATCCATTAAGTTCCCAAGCTGGGGTGTGCCTCCATTCTTTTTCTTTCTAGATGTGTTTACCTGTCATTCCCCATCCGAAGACTGACTCATCTGATCGGTATAGTCAACAGATTGTTGGGCATGTAGGAGAGAATGAGCCCCCATCTCCTGACTAGCAATAACAACATTTTGAAGAGATTGTAAGCATGTCTCTTCAACACCTGATGCATTTTGGAGATGTGGAGCTTCAATACTATCATTATTATCGGACCCAATTAAACCATCTGTCAATATATCAGTCGGAAGAACAGAGACAATATTGTCTCCGGTAGTGGGAGGGGGAGGTGACATCGTTTCAACCGGTGTTTCAATAGTTTGTGGAATGCACTCAGGAGCAGAGGAGAGACAGGTATGAGGTGGGGCAGATCCATAAGATGTATTACTTGAAGGTTTTAAATTCGGATGCAACTGATAACATTGAGAAGGAGAATGTCCAAATATACGACAGTGAGTACAATAAAATAGTATCTGTTCAAGTTCTGTTTGCTGTCAAAATCCCTGATGTTGTGTGCCAATCCATATTTCTCCCAGAAAAGGTAAAGTAATATCCCTTTCTATCAAAATTCTGGCTTCTGAAGGCCGAGTCAGATTCACTGTAGGCGTGTCATCTTTGAGGGGTTTACCGTATACCATCGCTAAAGCGAAGAGAAACTCTTGATCAAAAAGGTGGATCTTCAAACCTGGGAAGCGCAGCCAAACAGGAATGGTAGGAGGTTCAATACGGGGGTCAAAATCCACCGTCCATTTTAAAACCTTCATCACTTGGTTTTCTATTCAAAGAACTATTCTCGCAAACAAATGGGTGTAGTCTTCGTCATTTGATAATTGAATAAGAATGTGGAGACCATGCAATTTACCGATCTTCCAACCCCTTTTCAGCTTCATTTGCTCAAAGTCTTTTCGAATTAGCTCAAGTTTAGGGTTTCCATAAAGAAACTTATTTACTAAGAACAGTCGGCAGAGCGCAGCTAGGGTGGAGATCTCTGCTTCAGTGAGAAAGATTGTAGGTTTGTCATTTTTACGGGAAGCTTTTTTGAGAAATCTGGTTTCAATGCCAAGAGCAAAATTGTCGTGGTATCGTTGCGAGAACATATTTGAAAGAGGATTAAAAAGAGGAGCGGAGACGGGGTTATCACTGAGAGGGCGGCGCACTGGCGAGAGCGACGGCGTAGGAACGTCCTAAAGCCATTTCTCAGGTGCAACAACAGCTGAGAACTCGCGACTAAGAAGTTGGGAGAGCCAAATGAAGCCGGGAGCCGCAGAATCGAGGCGCAGCTGACAGACGCGCGACGGACGGGAGCCGCAAAAGCGCGACCGTAGGGCACAGACACGCGTAACAGTGCGCGGCGAAGAAACAACGCCAAACGACGAGGATGAAGCGCGATGGAGAGGATACGACGAACTATCTGTTGCAATTGCATCGAACTCGTATATATATTGTTTATTTATGCATATATTGATATATGTATATGCCACTTCTCCGTCATAGCCTTTCTTTCCACCACCTTTCATAACTTTTGTATGTCTTTCTTGAAGTGATGAGTTGTTTATTTTTTATGTGGGAACTCTTAAGAATCTTCATAAAGCTTTATCAAGGTGCTGGATGTGAAGGTCACACGTTTAGGTGTTTTCTTATTACCCATAAACTTCTTTCTTAATGGAATGGGGACTTGATTTTAGTTTTCATGTTTTTAATACCACCTTTACATGGTTTATTGTGTTATGGACATGCTAGACATGTCTTTTAGAGGCTTCTTGGGGTGAAATTTTAAGATCTCATAGTTGGAATTGGTTGTTGGTTTTTCGGCTAAACCAATGCTAGCGATTCCTCATACCACGAGGGGCAAAGCAAGATGAAGATGAAATGGGAGGAGTTGAACAAGAAATTGAATCATGCAAAATGGGTACGAAGCCTGCAGGTGTGCAAACCGAGAGAAAAGAAAGAGAGAAAAAAAGTAAAAATGGAAGCATAGGAAGCTCATGTGACTAATAAAAATCAAGCGAAAGTGGAGAAAAATAGAGACGGGAGATGAGGAGCAGGAGCATGCCAATTGAGCTCGAGAGATCAATACTGTACACTAGAACAATGAGCGCAAGTGGATGAAGTTGGTTCGATTGCTTGCAAGCTTGAGTGGCAAGCATGTCACACAAGCTTGAGTGGCAAGCATGTCACGATCTCGAGCAAGCGCACAAGGGAGTGATCAGTCGAGCAGATGAGACCTTTTGCAGGAGCGATAAGTGAACTCTATGATGATTTCTAGCGTCACCGGAATTTGCTTACTAAAATTTAGTTTTTGCTTCCACTTTAACCATGCTCATGCTCATGCTCATGCTCATGCTCATGCTCATGCTCATCCTTCCATCTATTCTTTTCATGTGATTGAACTGACTGTGATTGATGAGATTACTTTTGACCATCTAGTTTTTAGTGAAACGGGATTTGTTGGCTTGAAAACCATAATGAGACATGTTTCTCAAAATTCTAGAGTTCCAAGAGTTTACAGTCTTAAAATGAGTTTTTTTTATGCACCAGGAGATTTGATGGAGGTCATTAAGTCATTCATCATTGCCTTTGTTATCCCACCGGCTATCAGATTAATATAGGAATTAGCTTGTAAATATCTTTTGGTTTAGTTGACATTATTTAATTTGTTACTGATATTTATTTGGTAAATTTTGATATTTTTATGGCATTTTGTAGTAAGTATAATATCTATTAAGTAAATGTCACGTCATGCTATTCCTGTTACTCGGCTTTTATGTATTTGAATTATTTCCTTCCTCCTTTGAGAGCCTTAGAAAGCATGTGAGATAGACGGTCTTTTATTACTGAAGTAATCCTTCCCCTTTCCTCCCAAATCCAATCGTTTTATCATAGGTATGTTTGCATGCTACCTAGAAGAGAATTATCAAGATACCATAAATGTTTATATGCATAAGTTTTCCTTCAATGATCTGACAGATACTTTCACGCATCTATGAATTCTCTCATCACATATATGATCAATGATGATAGGAGTGCTATGAAAACATCAATTGCATACCTTAGTTCACTTTGGCATATGTTGCACTTCTTTTAAAATATGAGGATTGATGTGGGTTTAAGTGTAAAGCTGGAGTTTCTTCTGTATCATTGGCTGTCTTCATGTTTAATCAATGGAATGAATTTTTGTTCTTTCAAACATGGAAAAAAAAAAAAAAACTACCCTTGTTTTTGTTACAGACATCTTATAGACTAGCAACTAGCATCCAGTACAATGGTATTGACTCTCATGATTTTATTTATTGATTTTATTTACCTTTATGTACCTTCAAAAATATATTGCTACCTATCAGGTTCATGGTAAATTCATCTACTCGATTACAGAAAACGTGTTCAGTCTCTGTACTTCGCCAAATTTAGTTGGACTGCAGTATAAGCATGCACGATGTGGAGTCAAAGAGGTAAACTAGCATGTGAAGTTTTTATTCTATTTCTATGGTTACCATCTATCTGATGTTAATCTCATTTGTTTTTTGTTCTTTCAGGGAATCGTTTGCGGACTCTTTAGGTCTGCAAAAGTAAATTTCCACCCAAATGATGAAGAAGTAATCAAAGATACTGATAAAGTAAGAACAGTTCTTTATTCTGTTGTAATTTTTTTTATTTCTAAAAACCAGTCGGAGAGGCATAGTTTTCTCATGCTCTAACTGTTTTTTGATTGTGTAAGCAAAAATATGCTTACATGCTTCTGTTCTTCTAACTAAAGTAAAACACTTCTTGAAGTTATGCTTGTCACACCCTGGTTTCGTAAGGCTGCATGCCCAACAACTCAGGATATGATCTAGATGTCAATATTAAGTGATATTGTACTATTATATAAGAGATTTGCAATCTTAAATGATATAGTTTATGAGAATTGAAACATGCATTATTCACTAAAAACTAGATACAATGAATTGTATAAAACAATTATTATTGGATATTTATGATGCATAAATCTTCACGTAGAATAGTATTTTTAATGAATTATATATTAATTTATTCATCTTTATTTTTTGAAGAATGTTTGTAAAGAATTTTGGTGATATAATAAACTAAGAATAAACACTTCACAAAAACCGTTTATGTAAGTCTGTTAATAATGGCAAAGATATTTGTTCAAGCATGAAGGGATAAATATAGAATAGTATCTTTAGAAACTATAAATAATTTTATTTGTCTTCTTTCTAACATCACACTACACAACATATATATAAAATAACAAACAAAAATAAAATAAGAATCCCTCTAAATTCGGAAACACATTATTGAAGTATATTTTGAGATAAGAAAATAGTTTCCTTCCTAATGTAGATTTCCTATAAGGACGTAATTCCACACTCCCCTTTAAGCTGAGTTATAGAGGTTATAAAAACCCAATTTGGTATTTAAATCAATGAAGTTGCATGGAGGTAGGGATTCAGTGAAGACATTAGAAGATGAATTAGAATGTAGATCAAGCGTATAATGCCACTACTGACTTTTTTAGAGATACAATGCCTATCAATCACAATATATTTGGTCTTGTCATGATGCATAGAGTTGACGACTTGGCATTCACAAAATATTTTTATAGGATTGAGCATGGAGCATCTCAATTTATTTAGTAACATTTGGATTTGCATTCCTTCACAAATTCCCAAAGCAAGTTTCTGATACTCATATTTTGCATTACAACTTGAGACAACTGCTTGCTTCTTGCTAGTCAATGTGACAAGATTTCCCCATACATAAGAACGATAAATAGATTTGAATCTTCTGTTCGTGAGTTCTCCTGTTCAATAAGCATCAGTGTAAACTTTTACCTTCATGTTGCTTGATTTCTTAAACAATAACTTTTTGCCAGGAGTCTTTTTAAAAAAACCTCAATATTTTGTAAACCATTTTCAAATGTTCTTCATTTGGACTATTCATATGTTGATTCACAATGCTCATAGAATAAGTGATATCGGATCTAGTTATAGATAAGTTATCTTACAAATCTCTATCATTTATCTTTTTTCATTGGTGTCTTTTCTCTTCCAGAATGTAGCCTTTTGTAGAAATCTATAAGATTCTCAACTTCTTTACACCCTATCATTCATGTCTCATTTAGTAGGTTTTGGATGTACTTTCTTTGGGATAACACAATTTCCATCTTGGACCTGACCACTTCTGTGCCCATAAAGTATCTCATAGTTCCTAGATACGTAATTTCAAATTCGGTTACAAGAATTTCCTTAATATTCCCAATCTGCTTTTCATCATCATCTGTCAGAATCATATTATCTACATAGATAATGGGTATAGCTTTCTTTCCTCTTTGTTTAAGTTTTATTAACAGTGTATGATTAACATTACATTTAATTTAACCATTCAATTTCAAAGTCTTGGCAAATTTGTCAAACCAAGCACGTGAAGATTGTTTGAGGCAATAAAATGACATTCTTAGTTTACAAACCAATTTTTTTTTTAGCCATTTTTCAGTCATGGTGGGATCTTCATATATATTTCTTCCTTAAGATCTTCATTCAAAAAAGCATTCTTGATATTGAGTTGATGTCTGTTTCCACTCTTTGTTCACTGCCAACGATAGAATAACTCCTACGATATTCATCTTAGGCACTGGTAAATATCTCTTGACAGTCTATCCCATAAGACTTTGTGAAACCTTTGGCCACCAACATAGCCTTGAACCTCTCAATGCTTTCTTCTATTTTGTATTTGACATTGAACATTTATTTGCACCAAAAGGGTTTTTTATCTGATGGAAGTTTTGTAAAGCTTCATGCGTCATTTAGATCAAGTGCTTAGATATACTCTTCAACTACCTATTTCCACTCTGGACATAGAAGTGTCCAAAACCATGACAATTAAAACACTTAATGTCTAAGACAGATTTGGGAGTGCTGGTTGACTTCACATATTCTTCATTATGAACTAGTTTCTTTTATGACTGCTTTGGTTGGGATACTCCACCAAGTGAACTCTTAGTGCTTGATACTATGGTTGATCCTTATTCGAAGGGTGGTGTGGATCTGATACTGTGGCCTTGTCTCTCTACCTTCAGAGCTAGAGTTTGAACATATAATATCCAATTAGGTTGTAATTGGATCGCATTGTCAATGGACAGTCTTAATTCTCCCAGATATTGAACTATGGTGGTCTCCTCGAGCTCCACGAGCTCACACTTCACATAAGCTGCTCGAACTCCGCTGTATACTTCTCTTTAGAGAGATCTTTCTGTTGTAACTGGTGAAGTTTCAAGAACATATCTTGCCTGTAATATGCTGAGAGGAACTTGTGCTTCATCTCCCTCTTCGTCTTGGATTAAGTTGTGATTTTATTTTTTTTACTCCCTGGCATAGGCGTTTCAAAATTTTTTCACTATAGAAATACACTCTTCTTTAACTTAGCGGTTGGCTATACCATTCTATCCGGTGAATATCTTTATATTCAAAGACAAGTTCCACTGCCTGGAGCCACTTGATAAACTTGTTCGAATCCATGCACCCGTCAGTATTTATCAAGTTAATATTCACTTGAAAATTCTTATCTGATAATTCATGTCAAAACTTTGGTTTATCGATTCTTCTTTACTGAAAATTGCCTCGTGAAATAAATTTTCTTTCTCAACTTGATCTAGCGAGTCACTGTTGTGGGTACGGGTAACTTCTCTATGTTGTCTCCTCTTAAAGGTGACAAGCCTGCAGTTGGGGGATTTTCCGCTGCATATACTCCATACTAAGTTCTTGGACTCCGCATTGATGATTTCTATTTGGCGGTATGTCATCCGTTTCTATCGATTAGATTTTTAGTGAATGTAGGATTATAAATCAAAGGTTGGTTTTGATGGTAGGTGTTATGGTGGATTTTTGGTTTGTGTAGGAATGTAGAAAGATTGTCTTCTAAAATTTATGCTTTATGGCTAAGAATGGTAGGAATGGTTTGGGTATTGTGGGAATTTTTTTCTGGAATTCTAGATTTAGTGCAAGAAAGACATCCCTAAAGTAATCTAGGATTTGTTGGGCTCTGAGACTAGATGATAACGTTCTAGGGCCTGTATAATTTATGATAAAATACATAAAAGACATTAGGGAAGTTGTGGAATAGCAAAGGGAGGTGAATGTGTTTGGTCGAAAATACATGAATCTACTGTTTGATAACAGGTTCAACATAGTCAGCGGATGTACTGGCTTAAATCAGCAAGTTGGATGGTGAAATGACGAGGTGCGGGCAGCAAGGAGGTTCTACCACTTATTCCTAAACAAGATACAAAAGCATCACTTGCAAAAGGAAGATGATACATCACTCTGGAGCAAAATTTAGAAAAACGTCTCTCAATTCTTAAAATCAGAAAAATTGAAAGCTCGAACAGCTCAATACACATACATAAAATTTCCTTGATAGAAAATACGTACTTGAAAATTAGGAAATTAGGAAAGGACTAGAAAGGAAAGAAACAAAAACTGAAATTTTGCTGAAAATAAAATACATAGATAAAAAAGACATGTGCCTTTTCATTTTCGTGATTGTGGATGCTGCGGATTGCAGCTCGCAGCACTGCGGGAAACTCTTACGTTACACGTCATCCAAACTTTAAAATTTGTTCCTTCACAATCCTAAGACCAGAGCCTATGAAACTTGTGCCCTCTAAAAAACATTTAAGGAAATGACGATTAAAAAAAGATTTTGAATTTCTCCTTTGCAAACTAATCAATTTTTTATTAAATTAAATTGCTAGGTAATGAACAAGTACAACAAAGACATTTAAAAAGAAATGCTAATGCAAAAAGGAAAATATAACATCACAGAAAGGGATACAAAATATTCATTGGGATCATCTAGCTTGAAGTCTAATAAAAAAAGATGAGTAATAGATTTTTATTTGATTGCTACCTCTTTGGCTAAATGAACACAAAATTTTTTATCAACCAAATTCTTGATGCTTTATAGTCCAATCACAATTAGGAATCTACTGTGATAAAATGATCTTCATTTTGTTTACATATAGGATGAGTTTGAAGTGTTTCAAGAAATTTTCTCAATGATAATATCAGTAGTTGATGAAATAACAAACACTATGGGGCTGGCAAGGGTAAGTGCATCGACCACTTTCTCAATAAGAGAGTGAATTTGGTGTCATGTAACAGAAGCATTCATGAACAGATGGAAGTGATAGGTGGGAATCTTCCATCGAGGGGGTAGAAGATTTATTATGAGCATTAGGTGGAAATTCTTACACCTGAAATTTGGGATCTGTTAGTTTGAGGTGTGCCTTGAAACATTCAAAATATTATACCCAGAAATATGACAAGAGTTGCGGGATGATAATTTTTTTAAAATTTTCTTATGGTTGACCTAAAATGACTTGGGCTTGTTGTATAAGAAATGATCTTAATTTATTAGAATTAAATGAAAATATGACACTCAATAGGACACAATGGAGAAAAAAGAATCATGTAGTCGATCCCACTTGGGATAAAGGCTTGTTTGTTTCTGTTGTTGTTATTGTCTATATCCATATAACAAAGAGCCAATTCACACCTTGTGAAAAGGTATTATAACAACTAATCTCACTAAAATTCTCTTCGTAGAAAGCCTAGTAAAATGAGTTCTCCAATTATCCACTTATAAAGATTTTCTAAATACAAAAGAAGTAGAATATGGTAGACTGATAGAAGTAGTGTAAATGAAGTTATAAATTTGAGATTCAAGTAAAGAGCAAGTGAAGGCTTTGCAGGGCAATCAAAATGGAGGGACTATTTTAACATACACGTTGGGATGCCACTTATACAGTATGAATGTAGTGAGAAGCTTATAATGCAATTTGCTTCTAGGGAAGCATTATGAAGACATAATTATGGTGGATGGGTCCGGCAGGATTGTCACTTATAACCTATAAATCATATTTGAACTTGCAAATTACTTCTATGCCAGGATAACCCATAGAGAATTTGTGAGTTAGTAGAAGGCAAAGAAGCCTACCATTTATATATAACACAAGCATGTAAATCCCAATCATTTTAGGCCTGATTCTCTATATATGTGGACGTAATCAACAAGGCTTTTAGTGTTATAAATGTTTTAGTGGACCCAAATGATACACATTCAATTATGAACATAATCTCATGCAAAAATAAGTAGTTGATAAGGTTTGAAACGTCCCTTATGACAGACATTATTAATGCACATCATAATTGGAGGGCCTATTATCATCTTTTAAGCTTATGATTGCAAACCGAATAAGAATTTAATACTACATGTCAATTTGTCTGGAATGAGAAAGTTAAATTTAACTAAAGTTAATAAGAGCTAATGTCATGTCATATGTATTAATATATAATCAAACTAAAAATTCTATAACCAATAAGGACGTGCATGTATCCTTTGACTCGATTATTTGCTGCAAAATTTTGTTATTATATTATGCTCACGACCAAAAGTTATATATTCTTCACTGGCCAATCCATGAGTAGTGAACCATAAGTTGCACTTGATAGGGCATGAAGCCTCTATTAGCCAAAGTAGTTTAAATTGACCTATTTGGAAAGTTTCTACCATAGGTCTTTGATATCCTTTTATAGAAAATGCAACACATGATTTTTTGTAACGTTTTTTTCATTTAAGTTAGGTGGTTGATCTCTTCTAAGTAAATCAGGGGCATATCAACTTGGGATAATGGAATCATAAGATCTTAATTGATTTGATCTTCATTCTGCCACCATTTGCTCTAAAGCTTACATTTGATTATTCTCATTTCCAAATTAAAGTGTTACTACTTTAAGGTTAGTATTTAGTGCCTACCAACTAACCTTAATCAAACTCTCCCTTGATCGAGAGATCTAATTAATCATAGTGGCTCACATCTATAAAAAATCTTAAACCCAATAATAAAGTTTTAGCTAAATATTTTTGTAAGGTTTTATTTTATATCTGATTTGTCTTTTGAAAATTCAGCCTAGAACAACTCTTCTATATTCATATTATATTAAAAGACCCAGGTGAGCTTTTTCATAGCCCACAATCAACCTAAGTTTTCATTATATAAGGGGAACCATTTATTTTCATTATATAGGAGCGTCATTATATATTTTTTAATTATGACAAAAAATGTTAGATATAAGAAAGGATTTTAACCTATATGAAAACATTTTTTTCAAGTTTTTATCTAAGTGAAAGAAAAAGAAAAAGCTTGTTGTAAAACTTAAAGCTTTTTCATGGCCCACAAACAACGATTGCTGTGCATGCTCCCCCTCCCTTTCCTTTTTCTCCTATTCCCTCTTTCCTTTTCTCATCTATCCTTCTTAGCAGTTGTTAATTCTGAATTTCTATTATTTTTATTGGTCTTTGCCTATTCTGAATTCTTCATATTATAATCATTGCCTAAATTATGAATTCTTATTATTTTTATTCACTTTCTTATTTTAAAATATTGCCTAAAATAAATCCCAAGCCTCATTATAAATAAGAGTTGGTATGCTTGGATTTTCTCAGTTTTTTAAGTTTAAGTGATTTCTTAACTCAAATTACCGTTGTTGGCATTGTTCTCTTTAAGGGTTGTATCCGAAGGCGAGGAAGTGCTTCGACTGTTCTTCATTCTACATGGTGACCATCTCCAAGGGTCTGAGTGGTGCTACGACTTTAGTTTGACCCCAACAAAGCATTTATCTTACCATACTTTTGTTTCCCTGCTGTCATTTCATAATCCAGCCACCGCAGTTACCAGCATTGCTCCTTCCCTCTAGACTCCTTGTTGCTGTCTTCCTCATTGACCACCTACCAGCAGCCTTTCCAGCTCTTCCCTACTCTTGGCCAACTCTTTCTGAAGCCCGCTAGCCTTGCCGCACCCTCTGGTTCCTTTCCAGCTGGTCGTCAGTCTTCTCCAACACCTCCAGGCCACTTGTCCGACTCCTCCGAGCAGCCACCAGTCTTCCCGGCCTTTTCCCCGCGGTCTCCAACACCACTGTTCCATCCTCGCTCTATCGTACCCATCACAAAGAGCTATTTTTGTTTTATGTTATGGCCTTTTCCTTAATTTCAGCAATCCTCATTATTGTTTAATGTTTACCTGTGCTGTGTTATTTCCTATTGAAGAGTCGTCATTGTAACCTTGTGGTGTTCCGTAATAATAGTTGCAATTTGAGTCGTGGTTTGAGTTTTCCTCTGATATCATTTAGTATCAGAGGTAGCCCAACCCTAGTTCTATCCTAGGGATCCCTAGCATCCGTCATAAACCAAAACTCTTTCCTACCACCAGATATCCTTTCCACAACCCAAACCCTAACCCCACTAAAATTTTTCTTTCGTATTCCTTAATCCCTTGCCATGCCACCATTGAGATACATACCCGAGCCTTCACGAGAGGAGATACTTCGGTGTTTGATTACGGATGTGGAAGATGAAATCCAATGGGAGGCTACTATCGACCGTGATTCGAAAGGTTAAAGGGCGGAATGAGAAGATGTGAAGAAGCGGGAAACACATCGTTAGTTCCTACCAACTTACTACCGCCAAAAGTTACGGATCCTGGCTTCTAAAGTGGAGAGGCTGCAACACCAAGCGACCTCCTAGTTACTATTCAGCGAAACCAATCCAAAATTTTGTCGTTGCCAGAAAATGTTCTAAGTTTCACGGATTTGGATATGTTTAAGCAGAATGCACAATCAGGAGAGTGCTCTACTTCACTGAGCAGGGTATCATCGAAAAGTTTGGTAAAGATACGGCAGACACTAAAAATAATGAGGACATAAACAAGAACCTGATTTCAGTTGAGGATGATAATATACACTTAGTCCTAGCTGAGCACGAGGAAGAGACACCACAAATTCCAGTTGATCACGAGAAGAGATTCCAGCTGAGATAACAGTCGCGTATCTAGAAGATAGTGACTCGGAGATAATGGGCAATCCAACAATGTATGAGATTTTAGTGCCTCGAACTAATATTTTGCAGACTTTTAGAGGAACATCAGCACGCCCGACCTTGGATGTCTACAAGGCTTACGAGTTTGAGGAGCTAACCACAAATACAGGGCCACTACAGATTAGAGCATTGCTTATTTTCCAGATGTATAGATCCCTTTTTTGAGTTACCCTTACAAAGGGATGTCCAATATGCCAGAAATGAGGTCATTTTGTGCCATGTCGGAAATATCACGTGGAGTTATTCAAAGGTTATTTTTTGTTCCGCATGGCACTCCTCGTCAGATGTCTAGACAAGAGAGATGTACATCAGTTTTCTGTTCCGCATTTTTTTGGTTTATGGCGGAGCTAGGAAACTCTAGGATAGGATTAGGGTTAGGTTAGCTCTGATATCAAATTATACCAACTCAAACAACAACAAAAATAAAATTATTATTGCTTAATTCAAATAGGGTTACAACGACTCTTCAAACATGAAATAAAGGATAGCAAATATAAAACGACACAAGCAAGCATCCCTAAAGTGTATCATAGAGTTGTGGAGGTCAGCTAGGTGGTTCGGGATGGTTGGCGGGGTTGGTGGTAGCAAAGGTATGCTGGTGGCAGAGAGGGGAGAGGGGGAAGTGTAGAATTGCATGGAAAACAAGTTAGGAGGTTGTCCTGGGTGATGGCAGTGAGGAGTGGGGATGGATAGCGAGAGGACAACGGGAAGGAGGTGTTTCTTGGCTATCCTGGGTGGCAGTGGCGCAGTGGGAAGGTTGGGACAGCTGAGAGGAGCTGCGATATGGACGGCAGTACTACTAGAAGGGTGGGGAAGGTGGCTGACATGTGGAGAACTGCAGGAAACAGCAGCCCAAGGGCTATTGCGGGCGGCTGCAGCGAGGTACATCGGCGAAGAGCGGCTTGCCGGCGGTAAGAGAAGGTGAGGATGATGGTAAGGAGGAAATCAGAGATGACATAACTTCACCTCAGAGCAGAATATAGTCGGAGCACCACCTGTCGTCAGATACAGCCCTCGCAAGGGAAAATAAAGACTTCCACATAAATCTGAATTGAAAACTCACCAAAGCATAACCCTAATTCAGCAAAAACACACATATATAGCAGCTAATAGATAAAATAGGAAGGGAAGGTTTCCCCTTTTGGGCGGCAACCAGGAAAAAGGGAGGAAGAAGTTGCAAATAGGGAAATAAGGGGGGCGTTGGCGGTACTTCCCACCACTTGGGAGCGGAAGACTGGCTGGTCCAGCCTTCTGCTGGACTGGAAAACTTAACGCTGAACCAATCGACCAGTTCAACCATTCCCCTAAGCAGTGCTTCTACAATATTTGTGTGGATAAGAAACCAAATTAGTGAACCTGAAATGGAGATGTGAAGGTCTTGGTTCTTCTGTTAGTCTTATCGCCTACCCTAAGTGAGGAGTAGCTATTCTTCTTCCCTCTTATTCTGTGTTAAATTGGCCACTCAATCGAGTGTACGAGTTGAAACCAAAAGCCGTGATTTGCTGGCGCAAAAATGTAGTAACAAGAATTAAGTAATGCTTTCATGCTCAAGTGGCGTGCAGCGTGCTTCAATGCGTGCTTAACAACAATGGTTACAAATTCAGGTTGTGTAGTGTCTAGTCACATTCAATACAAATATGAAAACTATGTAATGGCATGCCCTATTGGTAAATTCAATCAATCTTGAACAATTCCCATAACAAATGAAAAGGGAATGCTCCAATACAAATATGAAAACTATGAAATGGTATGCCCTATGGATAAATTCATGCAATTTTGAACAATTTCCATAACAAATGAGGGTAATTCCTCAAACTCTGAAGGGAACTAATTGCATTCTAATTTTTGGAGTTCATACGATAACTATTTGCAAAATCTTCAAAATAGATAAATAAATCTAATAGTGATCATACTACTAAAAAAAAAGTCAGGATGTAACTGGTTCTATTATCCGCTAACATGCAAAAGTTACCTTCCATAAGTTCTAGTGCTTGTATCATATCCTTATTGGCATTAACAAATTCATATGTTTTATATTATAATTTCATTTATTTTGTAGATTTTGCTTATAGCACCTGTTTTGGGGAAACAAAAACCTCAAATTTTGCTCCCTCAAACTGCTTCTATGGAGTCTGTTGCTTCTGGAAATCAGAAGGTTGCAGAACAAGGGACCTCATCTATGATCCTTGAGTTGAGGAAAGCACGCTTTGACAGGATTGCAAAGCGTCCTTCCAAATCAACATCCAAGGTACAATAGCATTGATAATTTTCTCTCAGAAAAACTCTCATTAGATCTGTTGCTGAATCTGTTTGTCTTTCTCCAGGCAAGTGATTGGAATCTTGGACCGAAAGAGTGCATCCTTATGGTTGGATGGAGGCCAAATGTTTGTGAAATGATCAAGGAATATGATAGTTATCTTGGGCCTGGCAGTATAGTGGTATTTTACCAATCTACAACAATTCTATAGCTTAACTACATCTGAAATACCAGCTCATGGTTATGAATACTCAAATGCATTTACTGATATCTTCCCGTATGATGTTCTTATATAATTAGTTTTAACAGTCTGATGGGAACAAAGCTTTTGATCTTTACATAAGATGCCCTTTTTGTATTATACTTGGTTTGCTCTATTTTGGGCTTGCACTTAATTTACTATATTACTGCAGTTTCCAATAGCTTGTTATATTGTTTCTTCTTCCGTGCATGCATATGTCTTGGATTAAGTTAGTATCTAAATGAATGAGCTAAGTAACAAGCTATGCCTTCTAAGATTGAGATCAGGATAAGTTGGGCTGAGAACAAATTGAAATCTTTGGTGATCTATATTTAGATGCATGTTTGTATTGATGGATGTATGCATTGGTTTGTCTTTGTATCATATATGTAATTTGGTTTTTATGCTGATTTCTGCTTGGATTCATGGGTTTATTCATGAATGCATGTATGTGTGCATGAATATATGTATGCATGTATGCAAGGGCAGATACACGCTTGTTGATCCAAAAAATTGGAGGGCTTAACATTAAAGATTTACCAATTATAAACATGATATTGTTATAGGGTTTTAAGAAGGAGTATGAGGATAAAAATACGTGTTGGGGATGTTTCGAGAATAGTAAGAAGGAAAATAATCTGAGAATTGACAAGGATTGGAGGGAGAAAACCTATTGTGGTGGTTGTTCAATAGGGAAATAATAGGGAAACACCAAATGACATCAATTTTGATGAGGTACAATTGTCAGAGAGTATTCAAAGGAGAAAATGTTACGACTCTTCAAATAGGAAAAAGCAGATAAAATAATCTCCAAATAACTTTATCAAAGCAAAGTGTCCAAACCACGCTCTAAAATAACATATTTATACTAAGACATGAATCAAACCTTAATTTTAATTGAAAATAAGGAAAAATAGGGGTCCACAGAGCCGCTTCACATCTTTAGGTTGGATAATTCCTATAACGGCAATACCATGTGGAAAAAATCCCATCTCTATTTGTTAGGTGGACAGTGGAGACCCCTTTCAACATTGTGATATCAGATTCATTCTCCTCGAGTAGGAAACATCTTGTCATCATTACCTGGGTCATTAGATACCTTGTTGTGAAACAATAAATATAGGCCAATAGAAGTTCTCTTAAATTAATAAAAGAGGCTAATACTGCCCATAGGATTTTTTCTGAGAATGAATCCAAATCTCATAGAATTTCCATAAGTAGAGTACAAATCCTTCAACACTTTAAAGCATGTTACATTCAACTCCATAGTAGTGATTAGGCATTAGCTTTCTTATTCTTACTCTGAACTTTTTGTTAGAGCACAAAATGGACTGAAGAAAGGAACTCCACCCAGGAGGCATTTCTATCCTTCAACTTGCTCGAACTATTAAAGAATCTTAATCTCCATAATCATTATAAAAATTGAAGTTATTCGCTAACAAATAATGACTCCAATGACTAAGAACTTTTATTGTGGCATAAAACCCCATGTCGGTGGTGGAATATTTTTGCATGGAGTCATTCAACTTCTAACTAAAAAGGCGATATGATGTCCACCTTGACTGAATATAGCTCTAATTCTTACATTGAAGCATTACACTTCTTCGAATTCTCAATTAAAATTTGTTAGGGTTGTGATATGGACCTGAGTAACTTGCTTCTTCTAATTATCAAAATTAGCATATGCTTCATGTGCCCAAGTGAATATGTCTGACTTGAGAAGCACTGTGTTTTATGAAAGTAAACAATCACAAATTTTTTTTATGAAAGCTCATAAAATTTAGTTCATCAACCTCATAAAGGTTATCGGGATGTTGGAGAGGCCAAAAGATATGACTATCCACTCATATAGTCCATCCGATATCTTAAAGGCAGTCTTTCACTCATCCCCGAGTCTCTTCTGAATTTAATGGTAGCCACTATGCAAATAGTTTTTTTGAAAAGAATGTTAGCTCCATTCACTGATCCAACAAATCATTTAATCTTAGAATTGGAAAGTGGTACTTAATGGTGATCTTGTTCGCCGCCCTGCTATCAATGCACATGTCACTTGATCCATTTTTTGGGCACAATTAAGGCTAGTATAGCGCACATACTAGTCTTACAAATAGTCCTCTAGTTATTAGATCTTCAACTTATTTGTACAACTCTTTTTTACTCTATTGTTCGCATCCGGTAGACTGGCCGCTTGGGAAGGAGGTGGTAATCCAGGTGGTAGGTTGTTACGACCCAGCTCGGGTTTGGAATTAACCAGGACAATAACAGACACTCGGACGGTGAGAAATAAACTTTTTATATTCGATTACTATTTAGCAAATGAAAGATTCACTAATTAAATTAAATTAAAACAATATATTTAAATTTACTTCGTTACTGGTTATTTTTATTTTTTATAAACATTATCTCTTCTATGGTTCATTTTTTAGTTAATTAAATTAACCTAAAAATTTAGTTTAAAAATAATAACAGTTAGCTAAACAAGTTAGTGAATACTCATACTCCTAAATTATAATAATACAAGAAAAAAAGTAATATGCATGATTTGTTTTAAAATAAATTAATATAAATATTTACGATGTTATTTAAAGAATTTTGTTATATCAACAGCATGTCAATATCATTCGATATATATATAACTGTCACAGGAGCACCGTCAAAAAAATTATTCCATTTAAGATACTTCAATATCAATTTTCTTTTTCATATACGTGCATGAGTACCTTAGTGTTCCCCCACTAGTATCATACAGAGGTGACTCCATCATAGTCAATCATGCACATACTAACATATAATAAAATAATATTTTCTAATAAGAAATGTTTTATTCTCATTTGCATAGCTGTCAATATACTTGTACAAGATTTAATATCCACATATTTAGCACACATGTCATTCTTACAATATGAACAAAATTCATTAGAATCATAAATCATAGGTATACAATGCTATAACACTAAATACATTGGTCAAGAAGAAACAAAAAATTATACTACTTAAGGTATTTCAATATCATTATCATTTTTTATATACGTGCATGGGTACCATAGGGTTCTCCATACTATCATAGAAGAGTGACTTCATCTTGTTAATCATACTCGTACAAGCATATGATAAATACTTTCTAATAATAAATATTACATTCTCATTTTTGTAGCACTTAATATATTTGTATAAGATTTAATATCAACAAATTAAGCACACGTGTCATTCTTACAATATAAACAAAATTCATTAGAATCATAAATCATGGGTATATAGTACTATAACAATAACAGTAAATGCATTTTGGTTGATAAAAAACAAAATATTACTATAGTAGAAGAATATGAGTATTCACCTTGATGACAAATGATTTGTCCTTGAATTTGTCTTAACCTCGACCCTTTTAAAATTGAAAGCCTAAAATAAACATGACAGTCATATTAAAATTAAATTTTATTGTTTATGTTATTACAAATTTAATTAATAAATTATTTTAACAAGTTTTATTAAAACTAGTCTTCCTCAGTCAAGAGCCCTAAACCATGCGAACGAAGAGGTTTTTTTTTTCTCTCACGTGATTCCGCCTGCTCCTCTACGCATTGGATCACACATCTTCTCCTTCTCTGTTTGAGTGTTCCTTCAATCAAACTCCAAACACTCACACTTCTTCTCTTGGCTCGGTCACGTTACCACAAACATTCAATCCTCTGTCTCCCACTTCCTCTTCCCCACTCAACAGAGACGCTTCTTCCTCCTTTGGCGTCTACTTCTCTCAAATTAGGGCGCTACAAGTTCGTCACACGCGGTGCTAGGCTCTCCTCCTACCTTTAGTCGCAGCTCGACACTGCAAAGAAATGCGGCGATTCTCATATTCCTTCGATCATAGTGCAGGAGGTTATTGCATTGCTTCTTCGGGTAAGAAAACACGCAACACATTCTCCTTCTTCTTTCATTTGCTCTTTGTTTGCATGCACTAGAGCTCTCGCATCTCGCATCGATTTATAGGGTGAACTTTTTTGTTTGGCTTCCAATCCCCTCGCTTCCTCTCTCCTTTGTTCGTCTGCTCGACTCCTCTTTTCCTCTTTTAAGTTCATTATGTCTTCTCTATCGGATAGCTGAAACAGGACGTTACCAAAAAAAAAATAATTCCCAAATAACATACTCAAAGCAAAATCATGTCTAAATAACATGCTTATACTAAGACATAAATTAAACCCTAATTATAATTCAAAAAGAAGACAAATGAAACCCTAATTGTAATTCAAAATAAGAAAAAATAGCCCCTCCTCCTATGCTAGTGGGATAATTCCCGTAACGTCAATTCCACACGGGTAATCCCACCATCGTCTACCGCCCAATGCGGGAGACCACCACCTGTGTACTGATGTGAACACCTTCCTTTTGTCCTAGTGGATTTGGAAATTCTTAATCTTTTCCTAATTTGATTATCAAAAGCAAGCATCAGAGTGGCCCATCTCATCTATTATTTATGGACTAGTAAAGGTTGTTATTGTTCCCATTTTATTAAGGGGGGTAGAAAAGTTATTATTTCTTTCTTCCATGAGATTTCTTTAAACATTAAAAATGGTGATAGTGTTAAATTTATAAGGACAAATGGATTCACGGTTTATGTACCTTGCCACTCTTTATCTTCATCCACTCAATTTATCCTAGAACTGGAATTACTCTGTGAGATCTCAATTTATCAATTTAATTGGTTGGAATATTCAATAGAAGGGCACAACACATGCTTTTAAAAATGTTGACTAATTTCTACGATGATTGGGATTGGATATATCTTCATTCCAATATAAATTGTCCGCAGTGGTTGCTTAACAATAATTCTAATATTCTTAGTAAGCTCTTTTTGTTCTTTCCTAATCATAGAAATATGCCTCGTACATCATACACTTGAATTTGAGAGGTCCTGGTTCCGCTGAATATTTGTCTTTCCTAGTAAAGCATTTCTTCATATGTGTCTCGATATTTCGATGTGATGTGCAATTCTCAGGGGAGGATAATTCTTATCTTTTCCTTGACTACAGTTTCATTATCCAAAATTTGAGATTGGACTTTTATTTTCTATAAAGAAAGATGTCCATGTTTCACCATACTGTTTCATTGTGGAGAAATTCCTTTATTATGAAAGACTTTAAGTGTGGGATAATTTCTTCTTTTCGCTGTGTGGAATATTTACAGGGAGAGAAATAAAAGATGTTTCACCAGCAATTAAAGAGGAAAAAATTTTATTATTAAAAAATATGCCCCCATCTTATTTTTAGCATATATGTGTACCAGATTTATTTGGGTGGAATTTTGAACTTAAATTTTAAGATGGGGCATGGTATACTGATGTGGCTATTATTTAAATAATCACAAATCTTGCAGGAAATCCTTTCCGAGGCTACCATCAGTGAAAGAAGCGGAGTAAAACCTACAGTACCAAATCAATTGAAAAATATTAAGGTTCATCATAGGGTATGATGCCTCCATTATCACTGGCCCCCTTCTATCTTAACATCCCCATAACAAGGATTGATAGGCTAATAAGCATTTATTGCAGGTTGGGAATCCCATGAACTATGAAACATTGAAGGAATCTATTTTGAATCTCAGTAAGACATCCAAGAATACGAAAGGGATTCCATTATCAATCGTTGTAATATCTGATAGAGAGTGGTTGACCAAAGGTATGCCTATGTGAACACTTTCCGTCAACAAGATATTAAAATGACCTATTCCTTGCAGATTCATCCGAAGCTGACAAGCATTCAGCGTATACACTTCTACTTGCGGAAAGCATTTGCAATAAACATGGCATTAAGGTTAGTTCTACGTTACTATTAATATCTTGGTAATTTACATTCTTACCACACAATTCCTTCGTATTTAGATATCTGACACTCCAAATTTGATATTTACAGTTTTATGACTTTGATGTCTTGAGCCTATTCATGAAAAGATGTACTTCACTTTTATAAAAGTTTGTGTTAGATATGTAAATGCATAAGAATTGCGCGGTATTTATGTAAATGCCTCTAATTTCTATTGTTTTGATTGTCTTCTGTATACTACATAAATGAGCAGCATCTTTGTGCATTCTTATGAACTTGCAATTGTAAGGCATTAGTTATTTGTCTCTATAAAAGATGGGTATCAGTATCCTATACTTATAATTTATTTAAGTTTGATCACAATAAAATATTTATGTTGACGGCACAAGTTTACTTGCGATCTAGAAGCACTTAGTTACTATGATGGTACAAAATGCCTATTTTCTTTCAATGATTTCATCTTTACCCTTACTCTAATAAGATGAAGAGATGAATGCTTGATAATCCAAATCTTATTTTTTCTCTAAAGAAGAAGAAGAAATTTTCAAAAGAATATATAAAGAAAAGAATTTAAAAAAAAAAACCATATAGATGAGATTTCATTATCATCTAGAAATCCTTCTTCTAAAAAAATAAAGATATACGGTATATTTGACTGACACCTTGTAGCTCACGCGAGAGATGCTAGGCCCCTCCAACCTTATATTTTTACAATTTTAAGTTACCTCTATTTAGAGTCGGCCCAAATTCGAACCATTTTGAGTTGAGTTGAAGCCAATTTGAATTCAACAGTTTGAGTTAATAAAACAAAATTTGACTCAATTATGTGGGGCACGGGGGCGCCTCGTATAATTGAGTTCATAAATTCGAACCATTTTGAGTTTAGTTGAAGCCAATTTGAATTCAACACTTTGAGTTAATAAAACAAAATTTAACTCAATTATGCAGGGCGCGGGGGCGCCTCTACCCGTTGGGCAGGGGTGCCAAAGACCGGCGTGGGGACGTTGATACTCGTGCAAGCGCAGCAATTGCCGCACGGGTTTGGCTCTACCTAGGCGGAATTGGGAGCGGGTGGACCTCCTAAGCGCACAATTCCCTCCTATTTGGATCTGGCCCCGCTCCTTTTTATCCTAAGACTATTTGTATGTTATTTTCTATGTTTTATGGTAGTTTTGATTTTAAATTTCTGTCGTCGGCGTATTTTTCCCTTACTAAGGCTATATCTGAGGTCAGGTTGTGCTTCGGTTGTATCCTGCTCCAATATGGTGGTTATCTCCTCATATTCTTCTCTTTCCCGCTTTCCTTTGCTTGCGACAACATCTTTTAGCCGTCGTTGCTTGTTGCCGCACCCTCCCACAATCCTCTGCTTGTTGTCCATTCAACCTAATCCAATTCTGGCTAGCTACCACCCTCCAACGCCTCTAGCTTGTTGTCAAATGCAGACTGCTTATTGTCGCACGCTCCCACAGCCTCATTGACGGTTGTCACAAGCTCCCATAGCCTTGTTGTTAGTTGTCGCACTTTATCGCAGCCCTCTACTTGTTGTCTAGTTGCCACACCACTTTCCAGGCTTACTATCAGACGCTCCAGCAAATCAACCTTTTGTTTGTTGTCCAGCCGCTAACCCACCTCCCCCTCGCTACCAATAAACCTCTGATACCAGAATTTAATCAAAACCACAAAACAAAAATAAATATAATTACTCAAAGTAAATCGGATTACAATCAAAATTATAGAAAACACAACAATGCCAATATCCAACTAGGGCCTGGTAGAAAGATCTGGGGACAACGGTGGTGTTAGTGCGGTGGCTCAAATAGGGAAGGGTAAGAGCAGGTGGCTTGAGGCTAGATACAACGGAAGGGTGGGGTGACTGACGACTAGGAAATT